>NW_028270155.1:75037733-75212733 GCF_037043375.1 Chiloscyllium plagiosum
ACTCAACACACACTCTTTCACACACACACACAGAAAACACTTTCACACACTCACACAAACTCAGAAAACACACTTTTTCCACACACTCTCAAAACAAACTCTTTCACACACCCACTCACACACTTTCACACACACTCACAGACAAAACACACCCACACACACACAGACAAAACACACCCACACACACTCACAGACAAAACACACTTTCACACACACACAGACAAAACACACTTTCACACACACACACACTCAGAAAACACACTTTCACACACACAATCAGAAAACATACTCTTTCACACACTCACACAAACTCAGAAAACACACTTTTTCACACACACACTCAAAACACACTATTTCACATACACACACTCACAAAACACATTCACACACACACTCAAAACACTTTCTCACACACACACTCAAAACACATTCTCACACACACACACACACACACTCTCAAAACACATTCACACACACACTCTCAAAACACATTCACACACACACTCTCAAAACACACTCTTTCACACACACACGCACACACACAGGCGATGATCCTTCACTGTCAGTCCACGCCCTTGGTCTACCTTCTGCTGTCTCTGGAACAGTACAACCACCAAACAGCACATGCAGCTCTCCCTCTCTCTCTCTCTCTCTCTCTCTCTCTCCCTCCCTCTCAAGTGGCATCCACAGTGTAAACTGAAAACTGCTGCCATCCCTAGCTTCACCTTCCAGTTACCATACTTCACATGACAGCAGGAATAGGTCTGGGTGGGATACTCTTCAGAGAGTCGGTATGGACTTACTGGGCCGAAGGGCCTGTTTCCACATTGATGGGGATTCTCTGAAAGTTTACTTTGGCACTGTGTGGCAAAATGCCTTCATCAGTTGCCATGGGATTGAGAGCGAGATCGCTTTGAAGCTTTATCGAGGCGTCCGTGCACACTGTCGGTTTTCCGTACCTTTTACACTCGCACACCAGGCTGCTCATTCAATCGGCACAAGTTGCCATTTTCACAGTGACTCCCTTCTTCCGTCTTGCCTTTCCGCCTGGATCGGAGGGCAGCTGGGATTTTCCTTGGCCAATGCCGAGTCGGTCTCACACACCTCCGTCCACTGCAAGGTAGTCTTCGGCAGGAAGACACTCAACACTGCTCGGCTGAATGGCCAAGGGAACCACCACAATCTCTTCTGGGGCGTTTAGAGTTACTGGTCTCAGATATGGACTTTCTTTAGCGGAGCGTTTTTACTTTAACACCTGCTCTCTGCTATTGAAGATCTTCAGTCCTTCCATTGCGTTGGTTTCTCAGCTCTATTTATGAACATAGAAACGTAGGAAACAGGTGCAGGAGTAGGCCATTCGACCGTTTGAGGCTGCACCACCATCCGATATGATCATGGCCGATCAGGCAATCTCAGTGTCCCACTCCTGCTTTTCTCCACACCCCTTGATCCCTTTAGTCCCAAGGGCCGCGTCCAGCTCTCTCATGAATATTTCTAACAAATTAGCCCCCACAGCGACCTGTGCGAGAGAATCCCACAGATTCACAGCTCTCTGGGTGAAGGAATTCTTCATCCTCTTGGTCCTAAATGGCCTACCCATTATTCTTAGACTCTGACCCCGAGTTACGGATTTCCTCAGCATGGGGAACATTCCTCCCGCATCCACTCCCATCAGGATTTTATATGTTTCTATCAGATCTCTCTCATTCTTCTAAATTCCAGCAGATACAAACCCAGTCGATCCAGCCTTTCCTCATATGTTAGCCCTGCCATCCCGGGAATCAGGTTGGTGAACCTTCGCTGGACTCCCTCAATAGCAAAAATGTCCTTCCTCAGACACAGTGGCTCAGTGGTTAGCACTGCTGCCTCACAGCACCAGGCCCCCAGATTCGATTCCAGCCTCGGGCGACTCTCTGTGTGGAGTTTGCAGGTTCTCCCTGTGTCTGCGTGCCTTTCCTCCGGGTGCTCCGGTTTCCTCCCACAATCCAAGGATGTTCAGGTTAGGTGAATTGGCCATGTTAAATTGCCCATAGTGTTAGGTGAAGGGGTAAATGTAGGGGAATGGGTCTGGGTGGGTTGCTCTTCGGAGGGTCGGTGTGGACTGGTTGGGCCAAAGGGCCTGTTTCCACACTGTAGGGAATCTAACAAGTAGGAGCCCACAACTGAACACAATACTCAAGCTGTGGCCTCACCAAGGCCCTGTATAACTGCAGCAAGACATCCTTGCTCTGATACTCTAATTCTCTCACTATGCCATTAGCTGTCCTCACTACCTACTGCGCCTTCATGCCAATCTTTAGCAACTGTTCCACCATGACACCCAGGTCTTGTTGCACCTCACCTCTTCCTAAACTGCCACCGTTCAGACAATAATCTGCCTTCCTCTTTTTTTGCTACCAAACCTCACATTTATCCACACTATATTGCATTTGCCAAGTATTTCCTCTTGGGTTGATGACCATTTCGCCTTCTAACCTTCGCTCTGAAGAGGTGCAATTTTTGGCCACTACCAGAAACCACAGAGTGCAGGCCTGAGGAGCAACAGGGTCCATCCAACACTTCACATTCGCTTTATGCTTCCCTTCCACGTACATCATTCTGTCAGTCACAAACCTTTACGTGCTAAAGGCATCGGCCTGGGGTATTTTGGTGAATTAGGCAAAAGTGAGGACTGCAGATGCTGGAGATCAGAGTTTAGATCAGAGTGGGGTGCTGGCAAAGCACAGCAGGTCGGGCAGCATCCGAGGAGCAGGAAAATCGACGTTTCAGGCAAAAGCCCTTCATCGGGAATAGAGGCAGGAAGCCTCCCGGGGTGGAGAGATAAATGGGAAGGGGGTGGGGCTGGGGAGAAGGTAGTCAACAATGGGTTAATGGGGGTGGGGATGGAGGTGATAGGTCAGAGGGGAGGGTGGGGGAAGGTAGCGAAGATTACAATGGGTGAATGGGGGTGGGGATGGAGGGGAGGGTGGGGGAAGGTAGCGAAAAGTACAATGGGTGAATGGGGGTGGGGATGGAAGGGAGGGTGGGGGAAGGTAGCGAAGATTACAATGGGTGAATGGGGGTGGGGATGGAAGGGAGGGTGGGGGAAGGTAGCGAAGAGTACAATGGGTGAATGGGGGTGGGGATGGAGGGGAGGGTGGGGGAAGGTAGCGAAGATTACAATGGGTGAATGGGGGTGGGGATGGAGGGGAGGGTGGGGAAAGGTAGCGAAGATTACAATGGGTGAATGGGGGTGGGGGATGGAGGTGATAGGTCAGACAGGGTGGAGTGATAGGTGGTAGGGAGGTAGGCAGGTAGGACAGGTCATGGAGACGGTGCTAAGCTGGCAGGTTGGAACTGGGGTAAGGTGGGGGGAAGGGGAAATGAGGAAACTGGTGAAGTCCTGGGGTTGAAGTGTTCCGAGGCGGAAGGTGAGGCGTTCTTCCTCCAGGCGTCAGGTGGTGAGGGAGCAGCGATGGTGGAGGCCCCGGACCTATATGTCCTTGGCAGAGTGGGAGGGGGAGTTGAAATGTTGGGTCATAGGGTGGTGGGGTTGATTGGTGCGGGTGTCCCGGGGATGTTCCCGGAAACACTTTTCCTGCTGTATTTTGGTGAATTGTTTGTCACAATCATTGACTGACATCGATCCAGCAGCACCCTCCCCCTTTAATGGGGTTCCTTCACTTCTTTCTAGCTGAAGTCACAAGTCACATGACACCAGGTTCGAGTCCAACAGGTCTATTTTGAAATCACAAACTTTCAGAGTGCTGCCCCTTTGTCAGGTGAAGAATCAGGGTGGGGGGGCGGTAAGGAGGTTGAAGGGGAGAGGAGGGGGAACACGAAGGAGGGATGAGGGAGGGGGAATGGAGGAGGGCGAGATGGAGGGGGAGAGGCAGGGAAAGGGTTTGGAGGAGGGGGAGGTAGGAAGAGGAGGGACAGTACTGGAAGGGAAGTGGGAGGAGGGATGTGGAGAATGGCGGAGGAGAAAGGAGGAGTGTAGGGGGAGGGAGAAGGGGAGGGTGAGGAAGGAGTAGGGGAAGGAGAGGGTTGAGGAGCGGAGAGGAGAGGAAGGGGGAGCAGGAAGGAAGTAGGAAAGGGGCTCCTTACTCCAGCTCTCAGGAATCTCGGAGGGACATGGGGGGGAGTGGGGGATGGTTAGAGCCCAGCTTTCTCCAAGAGCCCTCACGGAGGTGAGAGCCCTGCTATCCTGTGCTGCCTGTTACCCCGTGGTATGGGAGATGAGGAACGATATAGGAAGGTGGTGAGATGGGTGACCCAGTTACTAACGGGCTGCTTGACTCTCTCTCAGAGGACAGTTTGAGTGAAGGAGGCCAGAGTTCTTTACTACTGGGACAGGAACTGTCAATCCAAATCTGGGGTCTTCACCCTCGCTTTTAAGGGCACTTCAGGTTTGTAAAAAAAATCATTCTTGGGATGTACAGTGTCCTTGGTCAGGCCACCATTTCCTATCCAATTCTGGATTACTCTGCACAAGATGATGGTGAGGTGCCTGTAGCCTTTGAGGTGTTGAGACAATTACAATTCCCTGAGGGAGGGAATTCCAGGATCTCGGCCCACTGGCACTGAAGGAACAGGGATATATTTCCAAGTCAGGATGGTGAGTGGCTTGGAGAGGAACTGTGATGGTCCAATACATCTGTCCTTTGAGATAGAAGGTGCTGTCTAAGGAGCCTTGGTGACCTTATACATGCTCCACCTTGCTGTTACTGGGTGTTGGATGAATGGTGAAGGTGCCAATTAATTGTCCTCAGTGGTGAGGAGCTTCTTGAGTGTCGTTGGAGCTGTACCCGTCTGGGCACATGGAGTGTATTCCATCACAATCCTGACTTGGGCCTTGGAAATGTTGGACAGGCTCTGGGGAGTCAGGAGATGAGTTACTCGCTGCAGTATCCCTAAGTAGAAAACCTACAGTGTGGACACAAGCCCTTCGGCCCAACAAGTTCACACCGACCCTCCGAAGAGTAACCCACCCAGACCCATTCCCCTACCCTATATTTACCCCTGACTAATGCACCTAATCTACACATCCCTGAACGCTATGGACAATTTAGCATCACTAATTCACCTGACCTGCACATCTTTAGACTGTGGGAGGAAACCGGAGCACCTGGAGGAAACCCACACAGACACGGGGAGAATGCGCAAACTCCACACAGACAGTCACCCGAGGCTGGAATTGAACCCCGGTTCCTGGCGCTGTGAGGCAGCAGTGCTAACCACTGAGCCACCATGCAGCCCCTGACCTGGTCTCGTAGCCACTAAGTATTTGGCTGATCCAGTTCAGTTTCTGCTCAATGGTAACCCCACCCTCACCCCCCCGGATGTTGATGGTAACATCTTTGAATGTTAAGGGGTGGTGATCGGACGATTTGATATGGAGATGATCATAGTCTGGCATTTGTGTGGCACAAATGTTACTTGCCACTTGTCAGCCCAAGCCTGGATATTGTCCAGATCTTGCTGCATTTGAGCACGGACTGCTTCAGTATCTGAGGACTCACAAATGGTGTTGAACACTGTGCAACCATCAGCGAACATCCCCACTTCTGACCTTATGATGGAGGGAAGCTCATTGATAAAGCAGCTGAAGATGGATGGGCCTGGGTCACTAGGAGAAAGTGAGCACTGCAGATGCTGGAGATCAGAGTCGAGAGTGGGGTGCTGGCAAAGCACAGCAGGTCAGGCGGCATCCGAGGAGTCGACGTTTCGGGCTTAAGCCCTTTATCAGGAATGTGGGGGACATAACCCTGATAAACCTGTGACAGAGATGTCCTGGAGCTGAGATGGCTGACCCCCAACAATCACTGACCATCTCCCTATGTACCAGGTTATAACTCCAACCAGCGGAGAGTTTACCCCGATAGCCATTGATTCAGGTTTTGCCTGTGGTTGCTGGATGCCCCACTCAGCCTTTGGTGTGAAGGGCTGTCACTTCCACCTGACCTTTAGAATTCAGCTGTTTGGCCCATGTTTGAACCAAGGCCAGAATGAGGGTATTTCACCTCAGTTTCCTATCAGTGACATCCAAATGTAACTGGGGACGACCAAGTCTACCAAGATGTGAGTGATGGAGGAAGTGAGGGCTAGTTTCAGTCTGATCTTCCATTTTGGGAAGGGCCTCGTCTAGCCATTTTGATTTTAAATGAGGTCACTTTAATGGGTGAGGAAGTGGGGAGAGACAGGATCTGTGAGTTTCATCTGATTTTTGGTGCACATCTGTTTCTATGGCAGCTTGGGGGGGGCGTTATGATTTTGATCGTGGTCTTTTGGGGAGCTGTAGTTTAATTTCTAACATTGGGCCTTTGCAGGGGACCAGTTTAATCTGGGTGGTGAGATCAGTTTGATTCTGACCCTGGGGCTCAATGTGCCTCTGGGTTGATTCCAGGGTGATCTCCTGCCAGCTTACAGCTGATCCTCACCTCATTTTTTGGGAGCCCTCATTGCCGATCCTTCCAGTAGGGATACCCCCTGTATCTCCAAAGGGGCACGCCACAAATATAAGAATCCGCTGTCACCCGTGAATAATGACCACGGATAAGCTGAGGAATGAGGACTGGAGGTAATATTGTGTAACGACCCTTCACACCCTGGAAAATTGACTAACGTGGATGTGATGGGCTGAAGGGCCTGTTTCAATACTGTCGATCTCCATGACTCTTACACAACACTCCATCCTGCTCACAGTAACCTGAAACATAGTCGCTCAGTGGTTAGCACTGCTGCCTCACCGCGCCAGGGACCCGGGTTCGATTCCAGCCTCGGGTGACTGACTGTGTGGGTTTTGCATGTTCTCCCCGTGTCTGCGTGGGTTTCTGCCCACAATCCAAGATGTGCAGGTTAGTGGATTGGCCGTGCTAAATTACCCATAGTGTTCAAGGATGTGTAGATTAGGTGCATTAGTCAGGGGTAAATGCAGGGGAATGGGTCTGGGTGGGATACTCTGTGGATGGTTGGTGTGGACTTGTTGGGCCGAAGGGCCTGTTTCCACACTGTAGGGATTTCTATGATTCTCTTGAATGGTTCTGAAGCTCAGGTACACAGGAGAGGAGATTAATTAACCATCCAGTTGGAAAATGGATAAAATTAGACATGTTTTGACACCCCATTCAATAATACACTCCTCTTTACTCTCAGACCCATGTCTGTTTAGTTTGCTAGTGGTTGAATGAAAAGATCTACAATGCAGAACAATAAATTTCATTCAGTTAGAGACAACATTGTAGAAAAACCCCCTCTGTGGATCCTTCACCAGCAAGGAAAGGATGATGAGGAGATCTGACTGAATGCTTCATCAGTAAGTTGAGTTTTCAGAAAGATTTTTCAAAATGGCAATGGATGGAGGAAGGAGGGAGAGGTTCTGGGGAAGGTTAATGGTGTGGGTAAGGGTTTGAGCAGTGCTGGGAGCGGTGTAGGAGTGGAGCCAGGCAATATTAAGGAGACAGCAGTATTGAATGGGATATTGGAATATTCAAACGCCTCAATGCCATACCAGCCGGTTCACCCTGAACGTGCAGTGAGTGCTGGCAGTGAGGTCGGTGAGGACTGAAATCACAGCTTCTGTCTCCCCAGTGTTCGATCGGATAAGACGTTAGCACCTCTGCGATTTTGTGTTAGAAAGGGAGAATGTTCGCAGTCAAGGGATGTGGGAAACCTGAAACAGTTTAATTTCAAAGGAAATTGTTTACCTTTCAGCTTTGGATCAACTTTGAAGATTGCTAAGAAATGAGGACCTGGGATAGATTATTCACCAGCTCACTAAAACGATGTACTATGATCATGACTGATCTGTATTCGCCTGCCTCAATTCCAGAGCCTTTAGCACCCTTGATAAAAAAAAATCCATTGACCCCTGTTTTAAAAGGATTAATTGAGTCACAGCATCCCCTGGGTTTTTTTGTTGAAACAGGAATAAATTTCACCTTCCCCCATCTTCCATCTAAGGAAATCTTCCCTCTGAAATAGCTTTAATCTCCTCTCCGGAACACTGGTCTCGCTCTGGTGAACCTGGTGCTGCTGTGCCAGAAAGCCACATTAACTAGTTACTTTGCGGTGGCAGGTGCCAACCCACAGACACTAGAGGCCAGCCAGCAGCAATCCGGAGATGACCCTTAGACAAACCGAACTACCATTAACAGGAACAACATCGGAAAGGCCCTGGAGTCACATGGGATGGAGAGACGGGGTGGTGACAGGCACTGGTACGGAAGGGGGCAAAACAGCGCCAAGTTAAATTAAGATTCGTCGATTCTTGAGTGGGTGAAGGAGACGCTAACAACGTGATTTAGAACGGATGCCTGTTTCTTATATTTATATGAAATCATATTGTAATTTGGATAATGTCACTCAAAAGGGTGTAGAGATACTGCTTTTTTTTCCTGTGTTCTTCAGTGTTTTCACTCTCGCTAACCTGGGGCACACACAGTTGATTCAACAACTAGAGAGGCTTCCGAGGATGATCATTTAACATAACTACCAAAGCGGCTGCCTTTCCCCAATGCTTATATATCCTTTCCAAGGTGTGGTGAACCTGGTACTCCAAGATCTGGTCGAAACAGCCCTTTCTATTTTCCTTAGTCACTGCACAAGGCTCCAACTCAAGCCTCGGTCCCTCTGTCTTCCCCCCCCCCCGCCCCTCCCACCCCGCTTATTGCTTCCTAGCTCTTGGAGAACTCACTGGGCCCCTGGTCAGTCAGAGCTCCAGCCCCTCACTGAGACCCACTGTATTGACTGTTTGACCACCTCTGGTTCCTCGTCAGCCCGTCAGTGACAGAGGCAGCCTGGTGCCTATGTCCCATCCTCTCACACGGCGGTTAAAACCAGCGACAGACTCTCAGGAAATAAAAACACTGCAGGGTACCTAATCTAATCTAAAACCACTCGAACGGCAGCCCCACCTCCCTCCATCCTCTTGCCACAAACTCAAAAGCAGACAGCATCAAAAAGCCTTCCCTTTTTCACATGCCACCCTTGCAGGGAGTCAGACTTTATAAGAACACTGCAGATTACATGCCTGAGCAACCCCTAAGTACATCGCAGTGTTAAGTGACTCTCAAGGGACGTGGTGAAAGGCATTAGGTGCTGATGCTCATTCAGTATCCTGACAGTCATCCATTCTGCAAAGGGTTTATTCCTCACGTCTGTCCCGAACAGACCCAGCCTTTACAACAACAAAGGCTTGTGTTTACCTAGCACCTTTAAAGTAGTAAAACAATCCAAGGCACCTCACAGGAGGGGTGGGGGGGGGGGGGGTTGGGGAGGTGGGGGTTGAATTCCACATTTGAGAAGCAGATGATCAAAAGCTTTGATGGATGGTAGATTTTAAGGAGTGTCTTTAAAGTAGGAGAGAGAGAGAGGGGGGTAGAGAGGCGGGGTACGTGAGGGAGTGAACCCCAAAGCTCTGGGTCCTAAGCAGCTCCCACAATACTGGTTCCCCAGAGGCCTGATTGGAAGAGCACAGATATCTTGGAGGGTTGTACGACTGGAGGAGACAGGGAAGGCTGAGGCCTAGGAGGGATTTGAAAACACAAATGAATTATAATGAAATCAAAATGTCGCTCGTAGGCCAGCGAGCACGGGGATGATAGTGGAAAGGGGGACGTACGCAGGAGCCAAAATGTTTTGGATGCCAGGGAGAGATGGCCAGGGTTGTGTTGGAACAGCCACGTCTGCCAATAACCGAGACATAAACGCAGCACAGGAGATGGGAACGGGGGGGAAGTCACTGGGTAATGTTTCAAAGGGGTAGGACTGAGCAGTTCTGCTGATGGTGTAACCATGGGGTCGGATATTCCACTCAGTCTGAAACATGAGACCAAACCTTCAGCAGCTCAGGGCCAACCTCAAACATTTGCCAAGGGCCGGGGCAGAGTTGGTGGCATTGAATCCCTGCAGTGTAGAAATAGGCCCTTCGGTCCAATAAGTCCACACCAACCCTCTGAAGAATAACCCAACCAGACCCAATCCCCTACCTTATAATCCTATATTTACCCCTGACCTAACTTACACACCCCTGAACCCTATGGGCAATTTAGCATGGCCAATTCACCTAACCTGCGCATCTTTGGACCGTGGGAGGAAACCGGAGCACCCGGAGAAAACCCACGCAGACACGGGGAGAATGTGCAAACTCCACACAGTCAGTTGCCCGAGGCTGGAATCGAACCCGGGTCCCTGGCGCTGTGAGGCAGCAGTACTAACCACATGACAAATAATACAAATATAATCAACACCATATTTCTGGTATTGGAATATGGACACACAGAAACAGTAATGATTTTGATCCAGTCAGTCAGTCCCACACAATTCCTGTCCAGGTATACCCTTCGTTGGCAAATTACAGCACCTCTATTTCAGAATCTACACTTCCTCCTCCACCCTATCCCAACCACATCTCTTAGGGCAGGAGGAGAAAAGAACAAACAAAAACCCAGGCCAGCATCTGAGAAATTCCTGCCTGACACCCCGAGATGAAACAGGAGCTGACTTCCGGCCCTTGGTCTTGATGCACTGTCCCAACCTTCAGGCCTCAATCATAGCCCCACTCAGTATTTGTCAGGGGAGTCACTATATTAACCGCTCTGTGCGCCTTGGTACCTCGACACACACTCTCATTTTTTATCTTTCCACCCCACCCCCTCACTCCCCCTCCCCTCGACTAAGAGCCCAATACAGTTTGTGAGTGAACATCCTACCCCCTCCCCGTCCCACTTTCCACCTGGCACCCCCCCCCCAGGACACTAATTGGTGAGTCCTTTCCATTGTCCAGTCAGAGAACAGGCAATGAGACTTCCTGCTGTTTATTTACCAATGTGGCTCTGGGGGAACCTGCAGAATAACTTTGGAGAGGTCCCAGTGAGCTGTAGGCCAACCATCAGCAAGGACATAGTTAAGCCAAGCCTGCAGAATGAGTGAGTTCATCCTGGATGAGCAGGGAGGGTGGGCTGGGGGATAGAGTTGGTTCCAATCAGTTCGGGTGCGGGTGGTGCTGACATTGTCTGCTATGTTGCCTCTCCCTGTCTCTCTCACCCATCCTCTCCCTTCCTATCTCCAGCCTGTCTGTCTCGGTCTGTCTCGGTCTGTCTCGGTCTGTCTCTCTGTCTCTCTCTCGCTCTCTGTCTCTCTCTCGCTCTCTGTCTCTCTCTCGCTCTCTGTCTCTCTCTCGCTCTCTGTCTCTCTCTCGCTCTCTGTCTCTCTCTCGCTCTCTGTCTCTCTCTCGCTCTCTGTCTCTCTCTCGCTCTCTGTCTCTCTCTCGCTCTCTGTCTGTTATTCTCTTTTTTCATTCATTCATTCAAAGTGTGGAGGATCTAGAAGCTTCACTGTCCCACCCCCGCCCCACCCTCACTAAACAACAGGGCTGAGCTGGAGACAGTCAGGGGGATCTGAAACATTAATTAATCATTCCCGTCACACACCGACAAACCTGCTGTCAATTTCCTGATTTTGTATCTCCAAGTATCCTTTATTTTTACCTCAGATTCTTATTAATATCTGCTGTCAGGACACGATTCTTCCACATCAATCTAATAGCATTCAGGAGAAGGTGAACGGAGGTCATTATTTATCTCGCTCTTTTCTCCATCTGGCTAATATTCTATCTTTCTCGGAGACTATCCATCTTACCTGTCGGCCTCAATCTCTATCTAACAATCTAGTCAGCAGTATGCCAGGATCTCTCTCTCTGTTTCTCACCCAGACACCCACTTCCCAGTGCCCAATATCTCTCTCTCACTCGATTTCTCTCTTTCTTTCGACCCTCTGTCACTTTCTAGCTGTTTTCTCACTGTCTGCCGGTTTCTTCTTTTTTTCCAATTTGCCTTGTTCCTGTTTCTCTGTCCCTCACTATGTCACTGTAGATACTGCACCACCCCCCCCCCCCCACCAGCACCTTACCTTCTCACATTTGAACCAGACTGAATGTGTTTGTCTCTCTCTGTTTCTCTATCCCTCCCTCTCTGCTGGCTTTACCTGTGGTGTATCTATCTCTGCGTGTTTTTGTCACTGTCTTTCTCAATCTATCTGGGTCCCCCTCTCACCGGCTGGTCACTCAGGTGGTGCTCGCACTGTTGCTCATCACTGTTTCTCTTGCTGTCTTTTTTTCTGTGTCCGTGTGTTAATTCTCTCTCTCTCTCTGCAACTTCATCTCTGTCTCACCTGCCTAATCACTGTCTCTATCTGTCTCTCTAATCTCTGTCACGGTCACTGTCTCTCTCTCTAATCGCTGACACTCTCTCTTTCTCTCTCTAATCTCTGTCACAGTCACTGTCTCTCTCACTTTTTCTAATCTCTGTCACTGTCTCTCTCTCTCTTTCTCTCTCTCTAATCTCTGACACTCATTCTCTCACACAAACCTCTGACACACACACAAACCTCTGACACACACACAAACCTCTGACACACTCTCTCACAAATCTGACACACTCTCACAAACCTCTGACACACTCCCTCACAAACCTCTGACACACTCCCTCACAAACCTCTGACACGCACTCTCACAAACCTCTGACACGCACTCTCACAAACCTCTGACACACTCTCACACAAATCTCTGACACTCTCACAAACCTCTGACACACTCTCTCACAAATCTGACACACTCTCACAAACCTCTGATACACTCACACGAATTTCTGACACTCTCACAAACCTCTGACACTCTCTCACAAACCTCTGACACACTCTCACAAACCTCTGACACACTCTCACAAACCTCTGACACACTCTCACAAACCTCTGACACTCTCACACGAATTTCTGACACTCTCACAAACCTCTGACACTCTCTCACAAACCTCTGACACACTCTCACAAACCTCTGACACACTCTCACAAACCTCTGACACTCTCACACGAATTTCTGACACTCTCACAAACCTCTGATACACTCTCACAAACCTCTGACACTCTCTTACAAACCTCTGACACACTCTCTCACGAACCTCTGACACACTCTCTCACGAATCTCTGACACTCTCTCACGAATCTCTGACACTCTCACATGAATCTCTGACACTCTCACACGATACTCTGACACTATCTGACACTGTCTCTCTGTCTCTGTCTCTGGCTAATCTCTGCCTCTCAGCTCTTGCGCCATCCTCTCCACTCTGTGCCGAGCCTGCGTCAAATCTCTCTCTGGGGTCCCTTACCCCTGTCTCCCCGGGTGTGATGTCAGTCCCTCACTCCGCCAGAAACCCCCAAACAAACTGCGGACTCGGTCTGACATTAGGCAGCAGGTATCCCCTTTAACAGCAGCAGCAGCAGCAGCGGGGAGGCACTCAGGAACATGTACTCACCACACCGCTGCCTCTCCTCACTCGCTGCAGCTCCCGAATGAAGTTCTCCAGCTCTTTCCCTTCAATGTAACCATTCCCTGCAGCAGAAAGAGACACGGTTAGCCGGCTGTCCCTCAGACCCATCCCTGGCTGAAACAAGGTGACTGACTGCTAAGGGTTTGAACAAGGGCAAACCTCCCTCTCTGGCGCAGGGGCATGTGTCTAACATTCATGGCCAGGAACTTGTTGAAATGGGCCATGCAACTCAAGAGCCAGTCTCATCCTGAAATATTTCGGTGCAGCCTGTCCCCAGCCTGAAAGATAATTCTCTATCCTCCCCCTCTAACAACTCGAGCAAGGCAATCCATCACTGCAAAGTTTTAGCTCGTGTATTTTTAATATATAAAGGAAAGCAACAGAAATCTGTTGGCTCGAGGTTTCTTTTGGCTATAAGCTCCAAATCCCAGGCAACAGAAGAAAATTGCAACTGATAAAATTGCAACTAACCTGTGAAAAACAACAATTGGGTTGAGGAGCGGATCGTAAATTATGCAAAAAAACACTGGATGGTATGAAGTTTGTTCAATAATAGTGTTTTTTTTATTTAAAATGCATTTTTAAAAAAAAATTGAAAATACATATTGAGCTCACCGTCTGCATCATAATGCTTCCAGATTTCCAGGAACTGAGAGGCGGTGAGTTCAGCCAGGTTCAGGTAAGGTGGTTGCTGTTTACTAGCCATCACTGCTCCTGTTAAGATCCCCCTTTGCAATGCTGAGGAGCGGCGGCTGGGCGCGGGCTTTTTATCTCCTCGGAGCCGCAGTTCCTCCTCAGGCCTGCAGGGGCCGCCCCTGCCTTCAGCGCCGGCGGCCTGGGATTTGTAGTTCACTGCAACACCAGCCAGGGGGTTTGCCTTGCAAACAGGTTCTTGAGAAGCCAGGTTCCCCCCCCCCCCACCACCTCCACTTCCAGACTGCTGTGCCTGGGCAATCTGACCAGGCTGCAGAGCTCCTCCACTGATCAGGGCGAAAGTGAGGAGGGTAGATGCTGGAGATTAGAGTGGCCGCTGGAAAAGCACAGCAGGTCAGGCGGCATCCGAGGAGCAGGAGTGTCGACTTTTCGGGCAAAAGCCCTTCATCAGGAATGAGGGACCCCCAATCATATCTTGGAGACATCATTTAGAAACACTTGAAGTAAAGTTTGTGCCTTCAATCCATTTAAGATTGCCAGGGTTTGAGTTATCAGGGGAGGCTGTAGCCATCTCCCATCAGCTATAGAGTCACAGAGATGTACAGCACGGAAACAGACCCTTCAGTCCAACCTGTACATGCTGACCAGATATGCCAACCCAATCTAGTCCCATCTGCCAGCACCTGGCCCGTATCCCTCCAAACCCTTCCTATTCATATACCAATCCAAATGCCTCTTAAATGTTGCAATTGTTTCTGAAGAAGGATATGTTAACTCTTGATTTCTCTCGACACATGCTGCCAGACTTGCTGACATTTTCCAGCAATTTCTGGTTATGTTTCTGAATAGGCTGGGCACCCCCCCCCCCCCCATGGAGAATAAGAGGCTGGAGGAGGGAGGGTATGACCTTATAGAAATTTATTAAATCATGAGGGGCACGAATAGGTCTCTTCCCAGAGGTGGGGGAGTCCAGATATGGAGAGTACAGGTTTAGGGTGAGAGTGGAAAGATATAAGAGAGACCTAAGGGATAACTTTTTCACGCAGAGGGTGGTACGTGTATGGAATGAGCTACCAGAGGAAGTGGTGGAGGCTGGTCCAATTATAACATTTAAAAGGCATCTGGATTGGTATATGAAGAGGAAGGGTTTGGAGGGATATGGGCCAAGTGCTGGCAAATGGGACTAGGTCAGCTTGGATGTCTGGTTGGCACAGACGGTTGGAGCAAAGGGTCTGTTTCTGTGCCGTATGACTGTATAGTTGTCGTACACTGGCTCTCTCTGAGCTTGTTGGACGTTTGCAGGAATTATTCACAGGGAGCCCTGTGGCCACGGTTGGCTTTGCCAAACTCTGGAGCGCACCATTTATTCCAATTTGCCACGACAGCTGAGCTCACTGACTGCAGCATCGGAAGGAAGTCGAGCTGAGGGAACAAATCGGGTGTGTTGTTCACAGAGGGAGGGAGCTGGACAGGAGCACCCACATACCCAGGGCCTCCAGGTGGCTGTTCACTCAGCTCCTACTGTGAAGCTGTGCCTGTTGGGCAGCTTACAGTGCGCCGCAGAATGTGGTCACCTCACAGAACCTCAGGGGAGTCAGGCCCACTGTAGTGTGAAGGGGAGGATGGCACTGCCAATGGACAGGATAGAGGTTGCGCATGGAAAGGGTGAGGAGGCATATATCGCACAGCTTTTCCTTCATTCCCGCGTCCAGGAGGTGAGAGAGACCCATGTGGAGGGTCTCCATTTAGCTTCCCTCTGCACAGGCAGAGTTGTCATCATGGTTAGTAGGATTGCCCATAATGCAGGGTGCCCCATCCATTGCAAGACCGCAGCTTTTGCAGCCACCCCCATCTCTAATGGAGCAGGGCTCTGGGTCTGGAGAACTTTGTCCCTCACCGCGCTGCCAAGCCCAAGTGAATCATGCTGGTGGGTGCCTGCTTTCCTGGCAGCTGTCCTGACTGCCCGCCACCATGCCAACAGAGACCATACCCTTTGCAGCTGGCTGCTGACTCCCTTCACAACCTAACGGCACACACCATTGACACTCATGTGTTGAGAGGCAGGCTGGCACAAGGAATGCCATGGAATAGATGACCAGGGCATTGCAAGGCCCGTTGTGTTCCATGCATTGGGTTTATTCACGTCTCTGAACGCTCCTGTATAGTTCCTCCCTCTTGGTTGCAGTATGGCAGGTTAAAGGCTGTCAGTGGGAGGGGAAATGCAGATCATCTCATGGGGTCACCTCAAACTACCCTGAACTGTGAAGACGTGGCATTAACCTCCACCTTGCCACCCCCGCCCCCCCACGTCAGCTCACACAGTCATCAAATGGCTGCCACTCTCACGGAGGGGAGGGGGTAGGGTAGTGCTTTTCCTTCCTCATTCTGTTCTTCCTCGAGGGATCCTGTTTCACACCTCGGGCTGCCCAAGTGCCAGTTCCTGGATAGGGTTGGGACTGATGGACTGGCCACCGGGAGCCTGATGTACCATGTACGGGCGCTAAGTCAGAGCAGATGAAGTGAAGTGTGAGAGGGTGGGCTGGGACAGATTGCACGGGACAGATTTTCGATGGGTTACATCGCACGCCGCGATGTCTGTTCCACCTGTGTCCACCAGGTACTGCAGCTGCTGCCTGACCCCTCTATCCCCTAACCATTTACCTGCTGTTGCTGCCTGTCTCCTCACCCTGGGACTCCACTACCTGTTATTAGCCACCACACCGTACAATTTGAGCATGTTGAGATGTGTTTGGGCGAGGTGACTGCCCCAGTTGAATAGCTTCCCAGTGTGCGCGCAGGCTGTGAGTGCGAGACACCCTGTTGTGCTGAAGGGCTGCCAGTGAGGGAAGCACATCAACACAGGGGTTGGACTGGTGCTCATCAGAGGCTGTTGATATACGAGTGAAGGAGGCGCGTTGATGGAGTAAGTGCGTGAGATTAGAGTTCGCTTTGATAGGCTCTGGTATTTGATGAAATGTTCACTATCTCCACAGTCCGAGTGATGTGATTGAATACCTTGCAGTCAGTTCCTTGGCATTGGGCTGTTGCCATGGTAACGAGGCCCTATTGGCTCTGCACTGTTTGTATTTGGAAGACCTCCTGGATCCTCCTATCTACCTTCTGCACTGAGACATCTGTGAACATGCTCTCCTCTGGTCAGCCGCTCCATCCTGGGGCTTGAAGCCGGCTCATTACCTGTCACTACCAGAACTCCGCTCACCTTTAAGATATGCAGGTTGGCTATAACTGGTATGAGCCCTGCACACGTTTGGGAGGCAGCTGTAATGTTCAGCCATTCAGCACAGCAATACCTCTACTTCCTCAGAAGGCTAAGGAAATTCAGCACGTCCACAAGGCCTGCAGCGTCGGAGGCTGAGGGGTGACCTTACAGAGGTTTATAAAATCATGAGGGGCATGGATAGGGTAAAGAGTCCAGAACTAGAGGGCATAGGTTTAGGGTGAGAGGGGAAAGATATAAAAGAGACCTAAGGGGCAACGTTTTCACACAGAGGGTGGTACGTGTATGGAATGAGTTACCAGAGGATGTGGTGGAGGCTGGTACAATTGCAACATTTAAGAGGCATTTGGATGGGTATATGAATAGGAAAGGTTTGGAGGGATATGGACCGGGTGCTGACAGGTGGGACTAGATTGGGTTGGGATATCTGCTTGGCATGGACGGGTTGGACCGAACGGTCTGTTTCTGTGCAGTACATCTCTATGACTCTATGACTCTTCCTAATTTTTATCAGTGCACCGTAGGAAGCATTCTACCTGCATGCACATAGCATGGCTTGGCAACTTTTCTTCCCAAGATCCCAAGAAGCTACAAAGGGGGTTGTGAACACAGCCCAGTCCATCACACAAACCAACCTTCCATCCATTGACTCCATCTACACTTCCCATTGTCTCAGGAAGTCCTCCAACATAACCAAAGCCCCCTCCCATCCCAGTTTTCCTCTCTTCCACACTCTACCGTTGGGCAGAAGATACAACCGTTTATACACAAATAGATTCAAGACCAGCTTCTTCCCCATGATTATCAGACTCTTGAACGGACTTTTCAAATGTTAGTTCTGATCTCTCTCCATACTTTCTCTGCGGCTATAACACTGCACTTTGTCCTGTCACCCTGATGCACTGTGCATGGTATGATCTGCCTGTATAGCACATAAAACAACACTTTTCACTGTGTCTCAGTGCATATGACAATAATAAAACAACAAATTCATCAACTTTTCTCGGTATATTAATCAAATCAAATCAAGCAATGTCTTCCATTCTGGGCAGCTCAGCTCAGTTCAGAGATTAGGATGTGCAGGAAGTGTGAAGCTTGCTAATTGGTCTTAGTCCTTTACACAGCCTGACTCTGTCCTGATTGGACCCAGCATGCTTAAAAATTACTGCCTTACTTTGAGCTTCCTACTTAACTTCAAACCTCTCTGCCTTTGTGTTAAGCAGACTGAATCACCTGGCAAAGGAGAAGACAGAGAGACTGATGGGTAAAGTCACCATCGTTCCCACTTTCTCATTAGAGGGAGAGACAACCTCCCAAACCCATGACCCCATTCCAACTGAAAGGACAGGGCAAAGGTTACAGGGGAATACTGCCTTTTAGATTAGATTACTCACAGTGTGGAAACAGGCCCTTCGGCCCAACAAGTCCACTCTGACCCGCCGAAGCGCAACCCATCCATACCCCTACATTTACCCCATACCTAACACTACGGGCAATTTAGCATGGCCAATTCACCTGACCTGCACATCTTTGGACTGTGGGAGGAAACCGGAGCACCCGGAGGAAACCCACGCAGACACGGGGAGAACGTGCAAACTCCACACAGTCAGTCGCCTGAGGCGGGAATTGAACCCGGGTCTCTGGCGCTGTGAGGCAGCAGTGCTAACCACTGTGCCACCGTGCCGCCCAAATCGTGCTGTCGCGATGTCCCCTCCAAATCACTTACCCTCCTGACTTGGAAATATATCATCGTTCCTTTTGTGTCGCTGGGTCAAAGTCCTGGAATTCCCTCCCTGATGGCATTTAAAAACACAGCCCATCAAGGGGAAAATCAGATTCAAATTTCACCATCTGCCATGTACCCACACCATCAGAGCATTCACTTGGGGTGATGGATTACCGGTCCAATGACAGTGCTACTAAAACGGATCCCCAATAATTCAATACTTTTGTCTTTCTTCTATCCAGAGATGCTTTAATGCACCCTTAAATGTTTTATTTTAACCCACCACCAAATCACCTACCAACTGTTCCTCTGTGTGAAAAAGTTGCTTCTTTGAAATCTTTCTCCTCACACCTTACAAATATGCCCTCGAGTGTGGAACTCCCCCAACCCTAGGGAAAAGACCTTGCTATTCACCTTCGCGATGCCCCTCATGACTTTATAAACCTCTACAAGGTCACCCCTCAACCTGCTATGCTCCAGTGAACAAAATCCCAGCCTATCCAGCCTCTCCTCCTAACTCGAATCCTCCAGTCCCAGCAACATCCTTGTAAATCTCTTCTGAACCGTCTCCAATTTAATCATGTCCTTCCTGTAGCAGAGCAACCCGGACTGTACCTCTCTTCTGAATCTGCCACAACACAGCTCACGTCACTCAGCGCTCTATAGGAATCCATCTAAAGGTCTCGTTTGGGGACAATATCATGTTGTTGATAACTGTGGCTTTCCTCAGTTTTGGAGCCATCAGTTAGTTCAATGTCTTGGCTTGAATTGGCAGTTATTTCTTTTTTTCGAAGCTTTTGAGGATATTTTATTTACATGGAAGGAAAATGGACAGTATGGGTCTTCTGATGGTCTCAGGTCGTTGGTACACCTACATGTAGGAGATGTGAACATGTTATGATATGA
Organism: Chiloscyllium plagiosum; assembly: GCF_037043375.1. Taxonomy (NCBI): domain Eukaryota; kingdom Metazoa; phylum Chordata; class Chondrichthyes; order Orectolobiformes; family Hemiscylliidae; genus Chiloscyllium; species Chiloscyllium plagiosum. Next base: position 75,057,565 of record NW_028270155.1, read on the forward strand.
TTGGATAATACAGTCATGTGTACTAACCTGGGAAGTAGAGTGTGTGAACGTTTTTGGGTAAGTGAACGTGTAAGCGTTTGGTTTTCCAAAGACTCACACAAACCTGTGTGTCTCACATAAAAATATCGAGTCCAGTCATACCAAATTAATGCAACACATTTTTCCTTCACACTATAAAACCAAATAATAATCCAAATCCCATTTTTATGGATTCTATTCAATGTAAAAACATGCAAAGTCCTTAGACAGGGAATACAAGGTGATGGGAAGCAAACTGGGAAGTGGAGTTAAGGCCAACGTTCGGCCATGTTTGGACAGAGCAGGCTTGAGAGGCCGAATGGTAAATTCCTGCTCCTACTTATAACATCGATAATGTACACAAACCCCACACCATAATGTACAGAAATGCTCCCTTCAGTGGAGAGTGTAACCCACATGGTATACGGGATATCCCAATAGGACACAGTACTGGAGAGAGGTGATTGTAGTGAGCACTAACATCCCATAATAACCCACAGTTATTATTAGCATTTTACAGCAAACATATATATTCACCCGAGGGTAATAGAGTCACCTGGGCTAAGAGTAGTTCACGTGCTCTGAGAAATTCTCCGCAAAGACTTTAACCTCAGTTGGCTCAATACGTTGACCTGGTCCCACTCATTGTATTGGGAAGGCAGTGTTCCCGCGTACTCAGCAGGGACAGTTTCACAAAATGACACATAAATTCATGTGGGTTTTAAAAACAACGGTACAAGCAGTCAGGGCCAGTCAACGGTGAGGTCAGACCAGTTTTGGAAATTAAAATGTGAGAGATTGAGTTTGCCTGGATCCAGAGGAGAGTGCAGGAGATTAATAAGGAATTCCAGTCAATTAGGCTTCCCACTGACATGGGATACTGGATCGTGTTCATTATTTGATATCATTTGAAGAGAAGTGCTGCTACATGAATTGAGTAAGTTGAATCATATCTGACTTGATCTGTTTAGTTGTTATAAATAAATGTAACAATTTTTCTCTGGGTCCCTTTTCTCAGTCTGTCTTTGAAAGATGAAGTATACATCTGAGAGACATGAATATCTAGTTCAGGTGAGAAGGATCCTATTGTCATAGTGCTGCACTATATTGTTACACACTTCACAGTTGGGAAATATACATTCAGTCCTCCACACAAGCACAATGCTTCTCAAATAAAAATAGAACATTTGCAAAGTCCTCAGCAGGGAAGGCAGTAACCGACAAAGTTAACTTTATGTCAGAACTGGAACAAGTTAGAGATAAGAGGTTCTTTTTCAGGTTGGTGCCCTATGACCAGTGGGGTTTATGATGCTACTATGACTTTAAGAGGTGTATTTTTACCTGGTGTTTTTTGAAGAGAGGTTTTAAGGCAGAGTTGTCAAGCTGTCTATTGAAAACTCATAAAATATGCACCTTGGGTTTTTTTAAAAAAGTTGGAACAATAGAAGCAACCTGAACGGGTGTGGTCAAGCTCCCACAGAACCAGGAGTTTTAGTTGTAACTTTCAGCTGTTGCTGGTGGAGTCTTGAAGAACTGGCAGCGACTTTTCCCGCTCTCAGGTACAGCCAAAAGCTGGGGGTTCTCGGTGTGCTACTAGAGTTGCATGTGAGACAAATTTGCCTTTGCCAAGGGTGTGTTTATGGGATGTTACTGTATTGAACAGTTAACCAGTAGTAGCTAATAATTTATTATTCTGTTAAGTTTTCCAATAGAGTCAAGTTATACCAATTTCTTCTCCTTTTTGTGTTTTAACTATGTCAAGTGTCTTTTGCCCTACATCTGGTAGTTTGACCAATTGAACTGTATACAGAATGAAATGCCAGGCACATGCCTTTAAAATAAGAAAAAGTTAGAATAGAATCCCTACAAGCCCAAAAGTGACCCTCCAAAGAGTAACCCACCCAGACCCATTCCCCTCAACAATGCACCTAATCTACACATCCCTGCACACTATGGGCAATTTAGCATGGCCAATTCACCTAACATACACATCTTTGGATTGTGGGAGGAAACCCATGCAGACCACAGGGAGAATGTGCAAACTCCACACAGGCAGTCACCCAAGGTGGGAATCGAACCCGGGTCCCTAGCACTGTGAGGCAGCAGTGCTGACCATGGAGCCACTGTGCCACCCATTAGGGGCTAGCCTATCTTCTTAGTGTATTTTGTGGGGTCTGGTCTGGTCTGTGACACGTTCCACAGGGACCAATGCTGGGAATGCAACTATTTACAATATATATTAATCACTTGGTGGAAGGAAGTGAACAGACTGTAGCCACATTTACAGGCGACACACAAACAGGTGGAAAGACAAGTTGCAAAAGGGATAGAGTTCACAGAGAGATATTGATAAGTTAGGTTAGCGGGCAAAAAGTTGACAGGTGATCAAAATGTGGGAAAATGTGAAGCTGTTCATTTTGGAAGGGAGGACAAAACAACAGAAAATGGAGAAAAACTGCAAAAAGTTGCAACACAAAGGGACTTGGGGGTACTTGTTCACAAAACAGAGAAAGCTAGCACACAGGGAGCAGCAGGTAATCGGGAAAGCTAATGGAATGTTGGCCCTTATTTCAAAGGATTTGGAGTGAAAGAGTAAGGAAGTCTTACTGCAACTGTACCAGGTGCTGGGAAGACCATGTCCGGAGCAACTTTGTTCCCTTTATTGAAGGAAAGACATCATTTCATTATGGGCAGTTCAGAGAAGGTTTGCTGGGATGATCCCTGGCATGGAGGGAGCAAAAGCTGAACAGGGTGGGATTCGACTGAGTTTAGAAGAATGAAAGTTGATCTCATGAAACATTAAAGGGTTTGACAGGGTAAACGCTGAGAGGATGTTTCCCCTCATGGGAGAATCTAGGACCAGAGGGAACAGTAAAAGGGTGCTAATTTAAGACTGAGATGAGGAGGAATCTCTTCCCTCAGATGGATGAGAACTCCTTGGGGGCAGAGTCCTTGTGTACATTTAAGGCTAAAATAGATAGATTCTTGATCAATTGGGGAAATCAAGGGTTGTGGGAAAATACAGGAAAATGGACATGAGGAATGTCAGGAGAGAAAACTTGGGCAGCATGGTGGCACGGTGGTTAGCACTGCTGCCTCACAGCGCCAGTGACCCGGGTTCAATTCCCACCTCAGGCAACTGTCTGTGTGGAGTTTGCACATTCTCCCCGTGTCTGCGTGGGTTTCCTCTGGGTGCTCCGGTTTCCTCCCACAGTCCAAAAATGTGCAGGTTAGGTGAATTGGCCATGCTAAATTGCCCGTACTGTTAAGTGAAAGGGTAAATGTAGGGGAATGGGTATGGGTGGGTTGCTCTTCAGAGGGTCAGTGTGGACTTGTTGGGCCAAAGGGCCTGTTTCCACACTGTAAGTAATCTAATCTATAAAAAAGCTGACGTTTCGAGTCTAACTGACCCTTTGTCAAAGCTTTGACAAAGGGTCAGTTAGACTCGAAATGTCAGCTCTTTTCTCTCCTTCCAGATGCTGTAAGACCTGCTGAGATTTTCCAGCATGTTCTCTTTTGGTTTCAGGTTCCAGCCTCCGCAGTAATTTGCTTTTATCTACGGCATGAGGAATGTCCGGTCAGCCATGACCCTATTGAATGGTGGAGCAAGGTCAAGCGGCCAAATGGCCCCCTCCCGTTCCTGTTTCTTTTGGTAACAGGTATTTCGTGACTGGGCAAAGTGGGAAAGAGGATCAACAAAGCAAAGGGAAATTAGTTACAGGGAGGACAGGAAAGTATTAAATGATGAAAGCAATGATGTCCAAGTCAAACATGGATGGAACTGGGACAAGTGAGGAAAACATGAGAGGGCTTCATGCAGTGTAAGTGAGAGCTGCAGTCACTACCAGGAACTCCCGAGATGAACTGAAATCGCTGCATTCAGTGGTGAGTCCACAAAGCTGTTAAGTATCCCATTGAAATACTGGCACTGTGGATGGCCAGGACCTCTGCACCAATACAATATTGAAAGTAAGATCCCGAAAGTATATCAATTCTTCACAACTGAAGACAGCGTAACCTTCCACAGGGACCATTTTCCTCACAATGGAATACTTTACAATAAGGAATCTCTGTTACAGTCAATGAGCCCAATTTACCTTGCCTGATTCTTCCCTGCCAGCTGTCTCTCCATCTCCAACTCACTGACCCAGTTTGTTCATTTTCTTCCTATTCAGCTTTTAACTTGTCACTTACCTGCCTTCTCCTCCTCATCGCCCTCAATCTGTAAATTCCTCATTGTCCCCTCTGTGGGAAGCTAGGGAAGTGATGCTGGGCCCCTTGCTGGGATATTTGTGTCATCGATAGTCACAGGTGAGGTGCCAGGAGATTGGAGGTTGGCTAACGTGGTGCCACTGTTTAAGAAGGGCGGTAAAGACAAGCCAGGGAACTATAGACCGGTGAGCCTGACGTCGGTGGTGGACAAGTTGTTGGAGGGAATCCTGAGGGACAGGATGTACATGTATTTGGAAAAGCAAGGACTGATTAGGGATAGTCAACATGGCTTTGTGCATGGGAAATCATGTCTCATAAACTTGGTTGAGTTTTTTGAAGAAGTAACAAAGAGGATTGATGAGGGTAGAGCGGTAGATGTGATCTGTATGGACTTCAGTAAGGCGTTCGACAAGGTTTCACATGGGAGACTGGTTAGCAAGGTGAGATCTCATGGAATACAGGGAGAACTAGCCATTTGGATACAGAACTGGCTCAAAGGTAGAAGACAGAGTGTGGTGGTGGAGGATTGTTTTTCAGACTGGAGGCCTGTGACCAGTGATGTGCCACAAGGATCGGTGCTGGGTCCACTACTTTTCATCATTTATATAAATGATTTCAGTGTGAACACGGGAGGTATAGTTAGTAAGTTTGCAGATGACACCAAAATTGAAGGTGCAGTTTACCTCAGAGTACAATGGGATTTTGATTCAGATGGGCCAATGGGCCGAGGAGTGGTACATGGAGTTTAATTAGATAAATATGAGGTGCTGCATTTTGGAAAGGCAAATCAGGGCAGGACTTATGAATAATGGGAAGATCCTTGTGTGTGTTGCTGAACAAAGAGACCTTGGAGTGCTGGTTCATAGTTCCTTGAAAATGGAGTCTCAGGTAGATAGGATAGTGAAGAAGGCGTTTGGTATGCTTTCCTTTATTGGTCAGAGCATTGCGTACAGGAGTTGAGAGGTCATGTTGTGGCTGTACAGGATATTGTTTAGGCCATTTTTGGAATATAGTGTGCAATTCTGATCTCCATCCTATAGGAAGGATGTTATAAAACTTGAAAGGGTTCAGAAAAAATTTACAATAATTGCTAGGGTTGGAGGATTTGAGCTATAGGGAGAGGCTGAATAGGCTGGGGCATTTTCCCTGGAGCGTCAGAGGCTGAGGGGTGACCTTATAGAGGTTTATAAAATCATGAGGAGCATGGATAGGATAAATAGACAAGGTCTTTTCCCTGGGTTGGGGGAGTCCAGAGCTAGCAGGTATAGGTTTAAGGTGAGAGGGGAAAGATTTAAAAGGGACCTAAGGGGTAACATTTTCACACAGAGGGTGGTACGTGTATGGAATGAACTGCCAGAGGATGTGGTGGAGGCTGGTACAATTACAACATTTTAAAGGCATCTTGATGGGTACATGAATAGGAAGGTTTGGAGGGATATGGGCCAAACGCTGGTGAATAGCAAATGTGGTTCCCTTGTTCAAAAAGGGGAGTAGGGATAACCCTAGTAACTATAGGCCGGTGAGTCTCACTTCTGTTGTGGGCAAAGTCTTAGAGAGAATTGTAAGGGATAGGATTTATGCACATCTGGATAGGAATAATGTGATCAAGGATAGTCAGCATGGTTTTGTGAAGGGCAGGTCGTGCCTCACAAACCTTATTGAATTCTTTGAAAAGGTGACGAAGGAGGTTGATGAGGGGAAAGCGGTAGATGTGGTATATATGGATTTTAGTAAGGCGTTTGATAAGGTTCCCCATGGTAGGCTACTGCAGAAAATACGGAGATATGGCATTGAGGGTGAGTTGGAGGTTTGGATTAGGAATTGGCTGGATGGAAGAAGACAGAGGGTAGTAGTTGATGGCAAAGTTTCTTCATGGAGTGCCGTCACTAGCGGTGTTCCGCAAGGATCTGTTTTGGGACCATTGCTGTTTGTCATTTTTATAAATGACCTGGAAGAGGGGTTAGAAGGTTGGGTGAACAAGTTTGCGGATGATACGAAAGTCGGAGGAGTTGTTGACAGTGAGGAAGGATGTGGCAGGTTACAGCAGGATATAGAGAAGCTGCAGAGCTGGGCAGAAAGGTGGCAAATGGAATTCAATGTAGCTAAATGTGAGGTGATTCACTTTGGGAAGAATAACAAAAAGATGGGGTACTGGGCTAATGGTCGGATACTTGGTAGTGTGGATGAGCAGAGGGATCTTGGTGTCCATGTACACAGATCTCTGAAAGTTGCCACCCAGGTAAATAGTGCGGTGAGGAAGGCATATGGCGTACTGGCTTTTATTGGTAGAGGAATTGAGTTCCGGAGTCCTGAGGTCATGATGCAGTTGTATAAAACTCTGGTGCGGCCGCATCTGGAATATTGTGTGCAGTTTTGGTCGCCATACTATAGGAAGGATGTGGAGGCACTGGAACGGGTGCAGAGGAGGTTTACCAGGATGTTGCCTGGTATGGAAGGAAGATCGTATGAGGATAGACTGAGACACTTGGGGCTATTTTCATTAGAGAAAAGAAGGTTTAGGGGTGACTTGATTGAGGTGTACAAGATGATTAGGGGGTTAGATAGGGTTGACAGTGTGAACCTTTTCCCGCGTATGGAGTCGGGTATTACAAGGGGGCATAGCTTTAAATTAAGGGGGGGTAGATATAGGACTGATGTTAGGGGTAGGTTCTTCACTCAGCGAGTCGTAAGTTCATGGAATGCCCTGCCAGCAGCAGTGGTGGACTCTCCCTCTTTATGGGCATTTAAGCGGGCATTGGATAGGTATATGGAGGATAGTGGGTTAGTATAGGTTAGGTGGGCTTGGATCGGCGCAACATCGAGGGCCAAAGGGCCTGTACTGCGCTGTATTGTTCTATGAATAGGACTAGATTGGGTTGGGATATCTGGTCGGCATGGACGGGTTGGAACAAAGGGTCTGTTCCCGTGCTGTACATCTCTATGACTCTATGCATCTAATATGTCAAAGATCTCCTATTCACCTTGTCCCTGGTGACTCAACCCTAGGCTTTCCAGGTCCATGGTTTTATTTTTGCTGGGTTTGTGAGTTTCCTTGGGCATTCTTTCCAGCATTGTTGCTTTTGGCTTTGTCAACTTTTGCTGTGGTTCTGTTCGCCGAGCTGGAAGTTTTTGTTGCAGACGTTTCGTCCCCTGTCTAGGTGACATCCTCAGTGCTTGGGAGCCTCCTGTGAAGCGCTTCTGTGATCTTTCCTCCGGCATTTGTAGTGGTTTGAACCTGTCGCTTCCGGTTGTCAGTTCCAGCTGTCCGCTGCAGTGGTCGGTATATTGGGTCCAGGTCGATGTACTATAAAAAGCAATTCTGTCTTTTTCTCGGGAGGAAACCCAAAAACCTAATATATTATTTAAGGAAGCATCAGACAAGCAATGACACAATTACATTTAAGAATGTATTTCAGTTCTATTTTGAGTGTGCACAAACAGTAAGAACATGTCTGACTAATCCGATTGAGGTCTTTGATAAGGTAGCCGCGAGGGTTGATGAAGGTGGTCTGTTCAGTTCAAGTGTTGTAGATATGGATTTACAAAGGGTGCTTGAAAAAATACATCATAACAGACCCAGTCTGAAGTTATTGGCACAGAGTTTTAAAGGGAAGGTGGCTTTTTGGTCATATAGTTAATGAAGAATCAGAGACAGTGTTGCAGTGGACTGACAGCATTTCCCCGGAGACAGTATTCAGCCTGGAGCTTTTCTTGTGGTAGATAAATGTCTTGGATATAGTCAGAAATCATTCAATGCAGCATTGTGTGCATAATCCATGACCCTGAGGTTTCCTCTGGTTCCTATCTTAAGGTTGTTAAGATATTGCTTTGTTTTTTTTTTAACTTGAAGTCTTAAGGAAAATGCATTTAAGTTTTAACATGATTCTTGCTGCTTTGTTTAAGTAACTTGCAAAGTTAACAAAAACTTTGGGGACAGCTCAAAATTCACAGTGTAATAGGTGATGAGCAGACTTCAGGGGGGGATGTAAACTGACTGGTGAATTGGACAGTCACATGGTGCACGCAACTGTATGTAGTAAATGTAAAGTGATGCACTGAACAAGAAACAAAACAGAGAGGCGGTATGATCAAAATGGAGAGGTCAGAGATATAAAGATCTGGGAGCTGCACATTCTTTAAAAGCTATCAGGCAAGTAGAAAGGCAGCTGATAAAGTGTAAAAGGTACTTGTTTTTTGAAATAGGGACATTGAATAGAAAAGAAAGAAGTCATGCTGAATGTTTGCAGATCTCTGGTTCGGCCCCAGCTGGTGTATCGCGTACAGTCCTGGGCACCACTCTTTAGGAAGGACATAACAACATAAGAGCTGGTGTAGGCCTTTCGGCCCGTTGAGACTGTTATACCAATCAATGAGGTCATGGCTAATCTTCGACATCAATACGATTGTCCTGCACTCTCCCCGCATTCCTTGATGTTTTTAACATGCAGAACTCTTTTGATCTTAGATTCGAACATATCCAATGACTGAGTCTTCACAAATGCCCCTCCTCCATTTCTGCATCTACGCTATCAAGACCTCGAATGCTTTGAGCCATTCATCTGAACTCCAGGTCATTAAATTTTCCATCATGGGACAATCCCTCCAAGCCAGGAATGAGTTTGGTGAGTCTTTGCTGCACTTCCTGCAAATGAAGGCCTTACGGGGGATGCAGGAGGATGCCAAGATGGTGGCATCAGGGTAGGCAGTAATCAGGCTTCTGGCCCCTCGGCCTGCCATACCCTTCGTTTCTTTTCTCTCTTTTAAATTTTCCTTTTGGTTGTAACCTCGAGTTCATCTTACGTTCTGGTGAGGAAGGAGGTTCCGGGGGTCTCCTGCAGCGATGAACGCCGAGTGGATCCAGCTGTTGCTTGTGGCTGTTTCAGTGGTGGCTGAAGACCAAGTGGCTCTGGGCCTGGGATTCCTTCAGGCTTTTGCAGCATCATTGCGGCACCATAGTTGGTCTAGCCCGGCCTGGAAGTCCTTACAGTGGCTGTCCCTGTCAGTGTCAGTCTGACTTCAGTCAGTCTGTGACTCCATGTGGTGTTTAGTTCAGCACCATGGTGCATGCAGCCTGTGTTTCCAATGGAGGGGGGGAAGGGGTCACATCTTTGAGCCCAAAGCTGTGAAATGGACTCAATCGACTTTGCCTTACATTCTCTTTTTTTTTTCCTTTATTATACTATCGTGGAAGATTTGTAATGCTGGACTTTGTGATTAGATTAGATTCCCTACAGTATGGAATCAGACCCTTCAAGTCCACACCAACCCTCCGAAGAGTAACCCACCCAGACCCATTCCCATCTCCTATATTTAGCCCTGACTGAGGCACCTAACGTTATGGGCAATATAACATGGCCAATACACCTGGCCTGCACATCTTTGAATTGTGGGAGTAAACTGGAGCACCCAGAGGAAACCCACGCAGACACAGGGAGAATGTACAAACTCTACACAGACAGTCACCGAGGCTGGAATCGAACCCGAGTCCCTTGTGCTGGGAGGCAGCAGTGCTAACCACTCAGCCACCGTGCCACCCATTTTAAAAAACAATTCTTTATTCTTTTAATTTGTTTTTCCCTAAGAATTTTTACTCAAGAAACTGTACATTTTGAACCTAAGATGGCGCTGTAAGTGGTGAGTTGTAAACGTTTCATTGTAACCATGTGAGTACATGTGACAATAAAGCTATTGAATTCAATTTTATAAATGATACCACAGAGCGAAGGGAGGTTCGAGATCGGTGAAATGTGAATTGCTCTCCTTCAAGTGAGAAGCAAATTCAAAACCGTATAAAACAGAGGTCATAGCTTTAAAATACTTGGCACACCATTCAAAAAGACAATGATGAGAAACTTTTACACAACAGAGGGTTAAGATCTGGAATGATCCACCTGAAAGAGGCGTAGAAGCAGATTTCGAATTGGGATTGTACCCGATAAAGGCTAGCTTGTAGGATTACAAGGAGTTTTTGTGCTCTGTGTAGTGTTTCACTGATTTAACTTGAAGACCAAACTTTATTTCCATTTGTTTGAGCGAGTTCACGTCCTCATTGGTGAGCAGTTTGCCTGAACAAACCCTGTCAGTTCTGCTCATAATCACCAAAAGCTCAAGGGAATCAGCCCCTCCTCCAGAGAGGATAAACCTGACCTCTTTAATGCAGTCAAAATTCCTGAAAGCCAATATTTCCCCCTTTACACGCTCTGAGAGGGACATGCCAGTCCTCAAAGTATTCTGTTCTGTGAGTCGGAAAGGAACAAGGAAACTCAATACGTCATATGGGTTAAACCAATATGTCAACTCATCGAAACTGTGTTGAGAGTGTGTTGCTCTGGCCCGAAACGTCGATTTTCCTGCTCCTCAGATGCTGCCTGACCTGCTCTGCTTTTCTTGCAATACACTCTGAACTCCAATCTCCAATATCTGCAGGCCTCACTGTCTCCTCATCTAAACTGTGCCCTATCCTCCCAACGGAACACAACATTTTGAAGTTTAGGGTGTAAGTTTGCTCGCTGAGCTGGAAGGATCGTTTTCCAACAATTCATCACCATACTAGGTAACATCAGTGAGCCTCTGGTGAAGCGCTGGTGTTAGGAACCTGTTTTCTATTTATGTGTTCAGCTTTCCTTGGGTTGGTGATGTCATTTCTAGTGGTGGTATTTCTTCTAAGACCAGAATTGGCTTCATAAGATCTCAATATGGGAAGTAATTTAGCCCGAATTAGTTTATTCGTGAGTAATAATCCCCACATTCCTTCCCACATTGTTGCTTGCTATCAGAAAGGATTGTAGCTTGATCCCATAACAATAATAAATCAGGGATATGCAAGAATCCAGGAACAGCATGAAATCAGACTTGGGTATATCATTGTTCCTTCCTTGACATTGGGGTTAAGACCCTGGAATCTTCACATCAGTACAGATATATTACAGCACACAGACTGCAGAGGTCAATGCAGAGTGTCAAGGAGCCTGCCTCAGGGTAACGGGGATGTGTCTTTGGTATCAGAACCTTTCATAATGGTAAAGACCTTTCTTAGTTTAACTTACAGCCTTTTACTTCCATGAGAAAAGAAAGCCAGTCTATTCTTCTCTCTGAGTCGGAAAACTCCTGCATTGAATTTGTGGAGTCTTGCACTTTGCACCCCTCAGTGTCTCACATATTGTTTTCGTAAGATGATGGGCAGCTTTCCTGATGTAGAGTGGGATCTTGTTGACAGCCCTGCCTGATTCCCCAGGAGTGTCCGCCAACCCACATGCTGTCCCCTGGGACCAACACCTTCAGGTGGCTGAGTCGCAAAGTGTGGTTCTGGAAACGCACAGCCGGTCAGGCAGCGTCCGAGGAACAGGAGAGTCGATGTTTCGAGCAGTGGGGGCTGACCCACTCTCGTGCTCAGCAGTGCCACCGAGAGTTGTGGCTGCTGCAGGAAGTGTACTCACCCACACCCAGCCTCGCTTCAAAATCCAGGCATGTGGGAGACCCACCAAAAAAAAATGGTGTGTGTGTGTGAGATTGTGTGTGTGTGTCTGTGTGTGTATGTGGGATTGTGTGAGTGCGTATGTGTGATTGTGTGTGTGTGTCAGTGTATGTGTATGTATATGTGTGATATTGTGTGTTTCTATGTGTGATTGTGTGTGTGTGTAAGATTGTGTGAGAGTGTGTGTGTGTGTCTGTGTGTGTATGAGAGTGTGTGTGAGAGAATGTGAGTGTGTGTTTGTGTCTGTGCCTGTGTGTGTGTGAGTGTGTGTGTGCTTGTGAGTGTTTGAGTGTGAGAGAGAGTGTGTGTGTATGTGTCTATGTGTGTGATTGTGTGTGTATCTGTGTGTGATTGTGTGTATGTGCATGTGTGTGTGTAAGATTTGTGTGAGAGTATGTCTGTGTGAGAGAGAGTGTGTGAGTGTGTGTGTCTGTGTGTGTGTCTGTATGTGTGTGAGAGAGAAAGTCTGTGTGAGTGTTTGTGTGACTATTTGAGTGTGAGAGAAAGAATGTGTGTGTGCGCGCGCGTCAGTGTTGTTTTTGGGGTAGGGTTCAGGGGAAATTGATAAGGGTTTTAGAAACATGATCTGGGGCTAACTGCCAGTGGATATCCCCTGCCAGATGTCCAGCTCCTTGGTTAAATGCATGGATTGCCTGTCCACAAGATGACCAGCAGATGGCAGAATACCAGTTATCGGAAGTGCTCCATGCTGCGGCCAAGTCAATCCCAATGGCCTCCAACATGAAGTGGTGAGTGACACTGAGGCAGTGAGTTCAACCATGGGCATTCTTGCCCTGAGTTTAAACCCAGTGAAGGCAGGAAGGCAGAGGTAATTGGGAATGTCACCACACTATTTTGTTCCTGCCTTTCCCACCTCTCAGCTCACCACTTGGATTCTAACTGTGGTCCGACCAAGGTTCAATACAATCATTGCCATTCACACTGCGTCAGCTGGAGCTGCTGAATAAATTGTAACCTCGACATTTCACAGTGAATAAATAAAGAATTCTGCGCAGTGGTTCAACATGTTTGATTTGATAGTTTTAGAATAGAATAGCAATTTATTGTAAAGTGTATTTTTACAAATGAACACAGTGGGAAGTTTTATAAGTTGCCATGCCATGGAACCTGTATTAATGACATGAGTCAGCGATAAGAAGGAAAAAACCATAAAAATTAAGGCAAAGTTCATCTCAAATCAATGTCGGGGAAAGCCAATTGAAACGATCAATGCTGAAATACCCAGAAGCTGTGGCCAATCAGCGACCACCTCTTTGGAACAACTTGCCAGGCCAAACCATCAGGCCGGGATGAGTCTGCCAAACCTAGAGACTGCCATGCCAAGCTGCGAGCACCCCTCCAGAATGAGGCTGCTTCATCACTGGGCCGAGGCGGCCATGTTGGGCTGGAAGTCTCCTCATTGCTGGGTCCAGTCTGGGAGAAGACACCTTCCATCGAAACCGTTAAACGAGGCACGATGATAAATGGAAGCATTAAAAAAAAGAAAAGAAAGAAAATAATGCAAAACACGGGGCAGTACGGACGAGCTCTGGACTCCTGGGCTAAGGCAGCATACTGCGTTGCGACTCCGCCGCCATTTCAAAGATAGGACAAGTTATGAACCCAGTGCACAGGAGCTGAAGAAACACAAAATGCTGTGAATTCTGAAATAAAATCAGCAAGTGCGAGAGAAACAAAGCTATATCTGTGGAGACAGGAACAGAGTTAACATTTTGAGTCTGATATAATCCTTCTTAATGTAGGCATTGGAAAATGGCGTTGTTTATACTGTTGATAAAGAGGAAGGAGTGGAATGGATGGTGAGAGTGCCAAGACCAAAAGACCAAGGGAGTGGTAATGGTAGTAAAGGAGAGATGTAGATGCAAATTAGGTGTTAATGAAATGTATGAATAGTAGAAATCAGAAATTGCTGGAAAAACCCAGCAGGTCTGGCAGCATCTATGGAGAGAAATCAAATGCCAGACCTGCTGAGATTTTACAACAATTTCTGTTTTTGTTACAGGTTTCCTGTATCCGTGGGTTTTTAGTTTTTATTTTGTTTAGAAATAGATCAGCTTTGTTCAGAGCAAACCCGTGCCATCAAGACACCCCAGAGGAGGCATTCAATCAGAGCAGAGTGTTCATCAAGAGATCCCTACTTCTCTTGACCCACTCCAATTTGCCTATCAGAGCAGCAGATCTACGACAGATGCCATATCACTTGCCCTTCACTCCTCCCTAGAACATCATGACACCAAGAACAGCTACGTAAGAATCCTACTCATTGACTACCGTTCAGCTTTCAACACTATTATCCCCTCAAGACCGATTACTAAACTTAGTGATCTCGGACGAAGCCCCACTCTCTGCAACTGGATCCTCAGTTTCCTGACCCACAGGCCACAATCAGTGAAGATTGGGGACAATATTTCATCCTCACTAACACTCAACACTGGAGCCCCCCAGGGGTGCGTACTCAGCCCCCTACTGTACTCACTGTCTACCCATGACTGCGTCACCAAATACCAGACTAATGCCATTTACAAGTTCGCTGATGACACCATCATAGTCGGTCGAATCTCAGATGGTGACGAAACAGACTACAGACAACCTAGCTCTCAGTGCCGGCAAAACCAAGGAACTCATTATTGACTTTCGGTGGGATGTTACTCATGCCCCCCCTACACATTAACAGCACAGAGGTGGAACGAGTGGAGAGTGTCAAGCTCCTGGGAGTGGTCATCCACAACAAGCTTTCTTGGACTCTTCATGTGGACCCACTGGTTACAAAGGCCCAACAGCATCTCTTCTTCCTCAGGTAGCTGAGGAAATTTGGCATGATGGTGAATACCCTTGCCAACATTTATAGGTGCACCATCGAGAGGATTCTGTCTGGATGTATCACTACCTGGTATGGCAACTGTACCATTTAAGATCGGAGACGGTTACAGAGAGTGGTGAACTCGGCCCAGACAATCACAAAGGCCAACCGCCCATCTATAGAATCTACCTACAAGGCCCGCTGTCAAAGAAAGGCCGCCAGCATTCTCAAAGATCCATCCCACCCTGGCAATGCTTTTTTACAACCTCTACCATCGGGGAGAAGGTACAGAAGCCTGAACAAGTGCACCAGCCGGTTTCAAAACAGTTTCTACCCGACTGTTATTAGAATACTGAATGGACTCACAAACTCTTAGCATTCGCCTGTACCTGTGTTTTTGGTTTTGCTGCTGTTTACCTATTATTTACTTATCTATGCTACATAACTCTGTGATCTGCCGGGATTGCTCACAAGAAAAAGCTTTGCACTGTGCCTCGGGACACGTGACAATAAATTTAATTCAAGTTGTGAAGGTGTTGGGACTCAATATTGAGTCTTAGATACGGTAAAGTGCCATTTCCTAATTGTCCAGAGAGCATTTGAGAGCCAAGCACATTGCCATGTAGGCCAGCAGTTAACCCAAAGAACTAGATGGGTTTTTCCCTTAGCAATGGTTTCATGGTCAGTGTTGATAACTCGTAATTACGGATTCTTTCTCTTCTGATCTCAAACTCTTCCATCTCCTATAGCAGGATTTGAACGCATATCCTCAGAGCATCACCCAGGTGTCTGGATGAACAGAACAGTGATAATACCACAAGGACATCAGCTCTTTGTACTTTAACCCTTTTGACCAACTGGGGGAGCTAAGCTTTCAGGATACAGCAGTTCATTAAGGACTGTGTGGAGAGAAGTGAAGTTACTGCAGAGCTGCCTGCCAGGTCAGAGAGAACTGGTTTTGAGGACGAGGTGCCCAGGTAGAAGTATGGTGAATAATTGTCTAATTGATTCTGTTACTACTCGCTCACCTCAGTGTCCATCGCCTACACATTACAATGTTCTTTCTGAAAGGATTGACAGATCCCT
Source organism: Chiloscyllium plagiosum (assembly GCF_037043375.1). NCBI lineage: Eukaryota > Metazoa > Chordata > Chondrichthyes > Orectolobiformes > Hemiscylliidae > Chiloscyllium > Chiloscyllium plagiosum. The sequence goes on from NW_028270155.1 coordinate 75,073,176, forward strand.
CACCACTTTCCAATATGGTTGCAGTTTCAGTCACATCATTAAGTTGCTGGGTCCAGCCGACACCAGCAGAAACAGACCCGCCAACAATAGAAAGCAGACACGTCCTATGTGTATGATACAGAAATTGTTACAACGATAATGCATTTGAAAAGCTCTTCATTCTTTCTCCCTGGAGTTAATCTGAATCAAATTGTTTGCCTAATTGGTGCATTATCAAGATGCACTGCAGAAATTCGCCAAAGATCCTGAGACAGCATCTTCCAAGCCCACAACCACTTCCACCTAGAAGGACAATGGCTGCAGATCCATGGCATTGCCACACCCTCCCAGGCACTCATCATCCTGACTTGGAAATGTATCACCGTTCCTTCACTGTCAATGGGTCAAAATCCTGGAATTCCCTCCCTGATGGCATTGTGGGTCAACCCACAGCAGGTGGACTGCAGTGATTCAAGAATTAGATTAGACTACTTACAGTGTGGAAACAGGCCCTTCGGCCCAACAAATCCACACCGCCCTGCCGAAGCGCAACCCATCCATACCCCTACATTTACCCCTTACCTAACACTACGGGCAATTTAGCATGGCCAATTCACCTGACCTGTGCATTTTTGGACTGTGGGAGGAAACCAGAGCACCCGGAGTAAACCCACGCAGACACGGGGAGAACGTGTAAACTCCACACAGTCAGTCGCCTGAGGCGGGAATTGAACCCAGGTCTCTGGCGCTGTGAGGCAGCAGTGCTAACCACTGTGCCACCGTCCCGCCCGCAGCTCTCCACCAAGGGTGATTAGGGCAATAAATGCTGGGCCCAGCCAGCGACACCCCCACATCCCACAAATCAATAAATACGGAAAAATAAATCCCTGCAGTATGGAAGCAGGTCACTTGAGCCATCACTGACCCTATGAGCAGCATTGCACCCAGACCCACTTCGCCACCTATTCCCCCACACCCGCCGCCCCACCTTGTAACCCTACATTTCCCATGGCTCATCCACCTAACCTGCACATCTTTGGACTGTGGGAGGAAACCCACACAGACACGGGTCGAATGTGTAAACTTCACACAGACAGTTCCCCGAATGTGGAATCAAACCCTGGCAGTCAGAAGCAGCAGTGAGCTGAGTCACCTTGATGTTGCTAAGGGAGTCTCTCTAAATTCCAAATTCTAATGTACATTTATCCAGAGGAAATGAACAACTATAAATAATCTCACATTATTCAAAACTAATGAATATTTGTATTTACTGGAAACCTAATGGTTCCGCTGTTAGTTTTCATTTACATATTGTTAACAAATGCATTGAATTTATATCTTTGAAATAATGATCCGGACAAAATTGCCCCAGGGTGCATTTAGAAATGTCAGTCTTTAACCAGCTGTTTTGGGAGATTTCACAGTTTGATTAATCCTCCAGCCAGGAACAGGGCAGTGAGTAATGTGTGGTCCAGAAGGGAGCAGTCTACCTTGGCCTGATTTTAACAGTGAGGCCCCATGAGCCATTTATTAACTTGCTCACAGCCCGCGGGAGGTCGGTGAGAAGGGGCTGTTCAGAACACCCCCGTCCCAGGTCTGACACCCCCCCAGTACAAAGTGAATGGTTTATGTGTACTGGGAACGGCTGAGGGAAGGCCCAAGCAGATAAGAAACACAAAGGTTTGCTTGTGGTCTCAGTGAACACTGATACATGCCTCTGAGTCAAAAGACAACTCAATTAAAATGCGATTAAAACTCACCTCGTTGGACCTTCCTGTTTGCAAAAGACTTTCTCTGACGCAGAAGAGTTCTCTGCTAACTTACACAGGCTTTGCATATCTACTCAGGCCCTGACTTATATCAGAACCATGCCTGCATATATATTTATTCCTACCTGCTGTTATGAAGTTGAAGGCGTGTACTGTACCTTTAAGAGAGAGTGAATGCTGTTCTGCACTGAGAGCTTACAAGCACCTGTCACATGACCAACTAGCAGTCCCAGAGTCGACTGGAAAATTGAAACTATCTAACATTTGGCTGTGAAATGCATACCTGAGTTGGTTGCTGTTTTGACAACAATTCGAATTTAACAAATCAGTTTAAACTGTGCCACATGATGCTAAACTCAGTCGAGTTTGAATTTATTGTTTTTCCCAACATTGGACCAATGAGATGATCCAATGTTGGAGGTATAAAAAAAACAGGCATTTCAAAGTCAAACAGAGAGTAACTGCCACCGAGAAAGTAACTGCCATTGAGAGAGTAACTGCCACCGAGAGAGTAACTGCCATCGAGAGAGTAACTGCCACCGAGAGAGTTACTGCCATCGAGAGAGTAACTGCCATCGAGAGAGTTACTGCCATCGAGAGAGAGTTACTGCCATTGAGAGAGAAACTGCCATCGAGAGAGAGTTACTGCCATTGAGAGAGTAACTGCCATTGAGAGAGTTACTGCCATCGAGAGAGAGTAACTGCCATCGAGAGAGTTACTGCCACCGAGAGTGTTACTGCCATTGAGAGAGTTACTGCCGTCGAGAGAGTAACTGCCATTGAGAGAGTTACTGCCATCGAGAGAGTAACTGCCATTGAGAGAGTTACTGGCGTCGAGAGAGTAACTGCCACCAAGAGAGAATAACTGCCATTGAGAGAGTTACTGGTATCAAGAGAGTAACTGCCATCGAGAGAGTAACTGCCATTGAGAGAGTTACTGGCGTCGAGAGAGTAACTACCACCGAGAGAGAGTTACTGCCATCGAGAGAGTAACTGCCATTGAGAGAGTTACTGGCGTCGAGAGAGTAACTACCACCGAGAGAGAGTAACTGCCATCGAGAGAGTAATTGCCATTGAGAGAGTTACTGCCGTCGAGAGAGCAACTGCCATCGAGAGAGTTACTGCCATTGAGAGAGTTACTGGCATTGAGAGAGTTACTGCCATCGAGAGAGTAACTGCCATCGAGAGAGTTACTGCCATCGAGAGAGTTACTGCCACCAAGGGAGTAACTGCCATCGAGAGAGTAACTGCCATCGAGAGAATCACTGCCATCGAGAGAGTAACTGCCATTGAGAGAGTTACTGCCACCGAGGGAGTAACTGCCATCGAGAGAGTAACTGCCATTGAGAGAGTAACTGCCATTGAGAGAGTTACTGCCATCGAGAGAGAGTAACTGCCATCGGGAGAGTTACTGCCATCGAGAGAGAGTTACTGCCATCGAGAGAGAGTTACTGTCATCAAGAGAGTTACTGCCATCGAGAGAGAGTTACTGTCATCAAGAGAGTTACTGCCATCGAGAGAAAGTAACTGCCATCGAGAGAGTTACTGCCATCGAGAGAGAGTTACTGCCATCGAGAGAGTAACTGCCATCGAGAGACTTACTGCCATCGAGAGAGAGTAACTGCCAATGAGAGAGTTACTGCCATCGAGAGAGTAACTGCCATCGAGAGACTTACTGCCATCGAGAAAGAGTAACTGCCATCGAGAGAGAGTAACTGCCATCGAGAGAGTTACTGCCATCGAGAGTGTTACTGCCATCGAGAGAGTAACTGCCACCGCGAGAGTAACTGCCATCGAGCGAGTTACTGCCATCAAGAGAGTTACTGCCATCGAGAGAGTTACTGCCACCGAGAGAGTTACTGCCACAGAGAGAGTAACTGCCATTGAGAGAGTTACTGCCACCGAGAGAGTTACTGCCACAGAGAGAGTAACTGCCATTGAGAGAGTTACTGCCACCGAGAGAGTAACTGCCATTGAGAGAGATACTGCCACCGAGAGAGAGTTACTGCCATCGAGAGAGTAACTGCCATTGAGAGAAATACTGCCACCGAGAGAGAGTTACTGCCATCGAGAGAGTAACTGCCATTGAGAGAGTTACTGGCGTCGAGAGAGTAACTGCCATCAAGAGAGTTACTGCCATCGAGAGAGTTACTGCCACCGAGAGAGTTACTGCCACAGAGAGAGTAACTGCCATTGAGAGAGTTACTGCCACCGAGAGAGTTACTGCCACAGAGAGAGTAACTGCCATTGAGAGAGTTACTGCCACCGAGAGAGTAACTGCCATTGAGAGAGATACTGCCACCGAGAGAGAGTTACTGCCATCGAGAGAGTAACTGCCATTGAGAGAAATACTGCCACCGAGAGAGAGTTACTGCCATCGAGAGAGTAACTGCCACCGAGAGAGTTACTGCCACCGAGAGAGTAACTGCCATTGAGAGAGAGTAACTGCCACCGAGAGAGAGTTGCTGCCATCAAGAGAGAGTAACTGCCATCAGGAGAGTTACTGCCACTGAGGGAGTAACTGCCATCGAGAGAGAGCTATTGCCATCAAGAGAGTTACTGCCATCGGGAGAGTTACTGCCATCGGGAGAGTTACTGCCATCGAGAGAGAGTAACTGCCACTGAGAGAGTTACTGCCACCGAGAGAGAGTTACTGCCACTGAGAGAGTTACTGCCATTGAGAGAGAGTAACTGCCACTGAGAGAGTTACTGCCATTGAGAGAGAGTAACTGCCACTGAGAGAGTTACTGCCATCGAGAGAGTAACTGCCACTGAGAGAGTTACTGCCATTGAGAGAGAGTAACTGCCAATGAGAGAGTTACTGCCATCGAGAGAGAGTAACTGCCATTGAGAGTATTACTGCCACCGAGAGAGTAACTGCCACAGAGAGAGAGTTACTGCCATTGAGATAGCGTAACTGCCACTGAGAGAGTTACTGCCACCGAGAGAGAGTTACTGCCATCAAGAGAGAGTAACTGCCAACGAGAGAGTTACTGCCATCGAGAGAGTAACTGCCGTCGAGAGACTTACTGCCATTGAGAGAGAGTAACTGCCAACGAGAGAGTTACTGCCATTGAGAGAGAGTAACTGCCACTGAGAGAGTAACTGCCACCGAGAGAGAGTTACTGCCACCGAGAGAGAGTTACTGCCATCGAGAGAGAGTTACTGCCACCGAGAGAGAGTTACTGCCATCGAGAGAGAGTAACTGCCATCGAGAGAGAGTAACTGCCAACGAGAGAGTTACTGCCACCGAGAGAGAGTTACTGCCATCGAGAGAGTTACTGCCACCGAGAGAGAGTAACTGCCAATGAGAGAGTTACTGCCACCGAGAGAGAGTTACTGCCATTGAGAGAGAGTAACTGCCATCAAGAAAGTTACTGTCATCGAGAGAGTTACTGCCATCGAGAGAGTTACTGCCATCGAGAGAGTAACTGCCACGAAGAGAGTTACTGCCATCAAGAGAGAGTAACTGCCAATGAGAGAGTTACTGCCACTGAGAGAATTGCTGCCATCGAGAGAGTAACTGCCATCGAGAGAGAGTTACTGCCATCGAGAGAGTAACTGCCATCAAGAGATTTACTGCCACTGAGAGAGTAACTGCCATCCACAGAGAGTTACTGCCATCGAGAGAGTAACTGCCATCGAGAGAGAGTTACTGCCATCGAGAGAGTAACTGCCATTAAGAGAGTAACTGCCATTGAGAGAGTTACTGCCATCGAGAGAGTAACTGCCATCGAGAGAAAGTAACTGCCACCAAAAGAGTTACTGCCATCGAGAGAGTAACTGCCACCGAGAGAGTTACTGCCATCAAGAGAATAACTGCCACCGAGAGAGTAACTGCCATCGAAAGTCAAATGAAATGTTCAATGAAATCAAGGAACCGAGGTATCTTGGGATCCAGTGTAAGATAGATCCCTGAAAGTTGCCACCCAAGTTGATAGGGTTGTTAAGAAGGCCTACGGTGTGTTAGCTTTCATTAACAGGGGATTGAGTTTAAGAACCACGAGGTGAAGAAGGGCTAATGCCCGAAACGTCGATTCTCCTGTTCCCTAGATGCTGCCTGACCTGCTGCGCTTTTCCAGCAACACATTTCCATCCCTGGTTAGACCACACTTGGAATATTGTGTTCTGTTCTGGTCAGCTCATTATGGGAATGTTGTGGAAGCTTTAGAGAGGGTGCAGAGGAGATTTACTAGGAAGCTGTCTGGACTGGAGGGCATGTCTTATGAAGGAAGGTTGAGGGAGAGAAGGATGAGAGGTGACTTGATAGAGACATACAAGATAATGCGAGGCATACATAGAGTGGATAACCAGTGACCTTTTCCCAGGGCAGAAATGGCTATCACAAGGGGGCATAATGTTAAGGTAAGTGGAGGAAGGTTTAGGGGAGCTGTCAGAGGTCGGTTCTTTACACAGAGTGTTGAGTGTGTGGAATTCACTGCCAGCAGTGGTAGTCATGTCAGAGACATTAGGGACATTTAAGCGACTCTTGGATAGGCACATGGAAGTTAGTACAATGAAAGGTATGTAGGTTAGTCTGATCTTAGAGTAGGATAAAAGGCTGGCCCAACATCTGTGCTGTGCTGTTCCATGTTCCGTGTTCTATGTTCTATGTTCTATGTCCTAAAGCCAGCTGAAGACCTCACCCTTCAGTTGGTGTGGGCTGCATTACTTTTTTTTGCATTTGAAAATTGTAATTGGTCAGATCAGTTTGGAAAGAGACTGGACTCCAATTTCACTCCACCTCAAGGGGATTAAAACCGAGTCCTAAATGTTGGAATGATATCATTGTCCTTCACTTCTGAATGGTGTGTCTGCCCTCCTCTGGCTTTGGCTTGCCCAAGCACGAGACGGTATGGGGTCAGAATGTCACAAGTCCGTAGGCAAAACACCTTGTTGGAAAGAGAGAGAGAGAGAGAGAGAGAGAGAGTCAGGTGACTGTTTGTGTGGAGTTTGCACATTCTCCCCGTGTCTGCGTGGGTGTGCTCCAGTTTCCTCCCACAGTCCAAAAATGTGCAGGTTAGGTGAATTGGCCATGCTAAATTGTCTGTAGTGTTAGGGACAGGGGTAAATGTAGGGGAATGGGTCTGGGTGGGTTGCGCTTCGGTGGGTCGGTGTGGACTTGTTGGGCTGAAGGGCCTGTAATCTAATCTAATTTCATCAGCAGTCTCATATGTTGTGTCCTCAATATAACAGTGACTGGTCACTTATGCCCCTATTCTCCCAATCAAATATTACTTTGTCAATAATACATCCACTTCTGTTTTCCCAAAGTGTCATTTCGACCACCTATCTTGGGAACAAAATCATATTTTTGAAAATGTGGTGCTTTTAAATCAAAGCGAAATGTTTACTCCAAGTTTGGTTGCTCTTTCTTACGTCTCAGCAGCTCTGAATCACCAGTAACTCTACATTGATTATATAGAATTGACATTGTCTTTTAATAAAAAGGCATAAAGTCAATACTTTTCATCTTGTACTCATCAGGACTGGAACTCAAGAAAACCAGCTTTAGAAAGGAAATGGTTTCCTCCCACAGTCGAAAGATGTGTACATAGAACATAGAACATTAGAACATAGAACATAGAACATTACAGCGCAGTACAGGCCCTTCGGCCCTCGATGTTACGCCGCCCTGTCATACCAATCTGAAGCCCATCTGAAGAAGGGCTCATGCCCGAAACGTCGATTCTCCTGCTCCTTGGATGCTGCCTGACCTGCTGCACTTTTCCAGCAACACATTTTCAGCTGAAGCCCATCTAACCTACTATTCCATGTACGTCCATATGCCTGTCCAATGATGACTTAAATGTACTTAAAGTTGGTGAATCTACTACCATTGCAGGCAAAGCATTCCATACCCTTACTACTCTCTGAGTAAAGAAACTACCTCTGACATCTGTCCTATATCTATCACCCCTCAATTTAAAGCTATGCCCCCTCATGCTCGGTGTCCCCATACTTGGAAAAAGGCTCTCCCTGTCCACCCTATCTAATGCTCTGATTATCTTATATGTCTCTATTAAGTCACCTCTCAACCTTCTTCTCTCTAACGAAAACAGCCTTAAGGCCCTCAGCCTTTCCTCGTAAGACCTTCCCTCCATACCAGGCAACATCCTAGTAAATCTCCTCTGCACCCTTTCCAAAGCTTCCACATCCTTCTTATAATGCGGTGACCAGAACTGTACGCAATACTCCAAGTGCAGCCGCACCAGAGTTTTGTACAGCTGCAGCATAATCTCATGGCTCTGAAACTCAATCCCTCTATTAATAAAAGCTAAAACACTGTATGCCTTCTTAACAACCCTGTCAACCTGGGTGGAAACTCTCAGGGATCTGTGTACATGGACACCGAGATCTCTCTGCTCATCTACACTCCCAAGAATATTACCATTAGCCCAGTACTTTGCATTCAGATTACTCCGTCCAAAGTGAATCACCTCACACTTGTCCACATTAAACTCCATTTGCCACCTCTCAGCCCAGCTCTGCAGCTTATCTATGTCTCTTTGTAACCTACAACATCCTTCGTCACTATCCACAACTCCACCAACCTTAGTGTCGTCTGCAAATTTACTAACCCACCCTTCTAAGCTCTCATCCAGGTCATTTATAAAAATGACGAACAGCAGTGGACCCAACACCGACCCTTGTGGTACGCTGCTAGTAACTGGACTCCAGGATGAACATTTCCCATCAACCATCACCCTCTGTCTTCTTTCAGCAAGCCAATTACTGATCCAAACTGCTATATCTCCCACAATCCCATTCCTTTGCATTTTGTATAATAGCCTACTGTGGGGAACCTTATCGAACGCCTTGCTGAAATCCATATACACCACATCAACCGGTTTACTCTCATCTACCTGTTTGCTCACCTTCTCAAAGAACGCAGTAAAGTTTGTGAGGCATGACCTACCCTTCACAAAACCGTGCTGACTATCCCTAATCAAATTATTTTTTTCTAGGTGATTATAAATCCTATCTCTTATAACCTTTTCCAACACTTTACCAACAACCGAAGTAAGGCTCACAGGTCTATAATTACCAGGGTTGTCTCTACTCCCCTTCTTGAACAGGGGAACCACATTTGCTATCCCCCAGTCTTCTGGCACTATTCCTGTAGACAATGACGATTTAAAGATCAATGCCAAAGGCTCGGCAATCTCCTCCCTGGCTTCCCAGAGGATCCTAGAATAAATCCCATCCGGCCCAGGGGACTTATCTATTTTCACACTCTGCAGGATTTCTAATACCTCCTCCTTGTGAACCTCAATCCCACCCCTAGTCTAGTAGCCTGTATCTCAGTATTCTCCTCGACAACATTGTCGTTTTCTAGCGTGAATACTGTCAAAAAATATTCATCAAGTGCTTTGTTGGGCGGCACGGTGGCACAGTAGTTAGCACTGCTGCCTCACAGCGCCGGAGACCCGGGTTCAATTTCCGCCTCAGGCGACTGACTGTGTGGAGTTTGCACGTCCTCCCCGTGTCTGCGTGGGTTTCCTCCGGATGCTCCGGTTTCCTCCCACAGTCCAAAGATGTGCAGGGTCAGGTGAATTGGCCATGCTAAATTGCCTGTAGTGTTAGGTAAGGGGTAAATATATGGGTGGGTTGCGCTTCGGCGGGTCGGTGTGGACTTGTTGGGCCGAAGGGCCTGTTTCCACACTGTAATGTAATGTAATGTAATGTTCCCCTATCTCCTGTGACTCCACACACAACTTCCCACTACTGTCCTTGATTGGCCCTAATCTTACTCTCATCATTCTTTTCTTCCTTAAATACCTATGGAATGCCTTAGGGTTTACCCTGATCCTATCCGCCAACAACTTCTCATGTCTCCTCCTGGCTCTTCTGAGCTCTCTCTTTAGGTCTTTCCTGGCTACCTTGTAACCCTCAAGCGCCCTAACTGAGCCTTCACATCTCATCCTAACATAAGCCTTCTTCTTCCTCTTGACCAGAGATTCCACTTCCTTCGTAAACCACAGCTCCCGCGCTCTACAGCTTCCTCCCTGCCTGACAGGTACATACGTATCTAGGACACACAGGAGCTTTTCCTTGAATAAGCTCCACATTTCTAATGTGCCCATCCCCTGCAGTTTCCTTCTCCATCCTATGCTTCCTAAATCTTGCCTAATGGCATTGTAATTGCCTTTCCCCCAGCTGTAACTCGTGCCCAGTGGTATACACCTATCCCTTTCTATCACTAAATTAAACATAACAGAATTGTGATCGCTAACACCAAAGTGCTCACCTACTTCCAAGTCTAACACCTGGCCGGGCTCATTACCCAGGACCAAAACCGATGTGGCTTCGGCCCTTGTTGACCTGTTTACATACTGTGTCAGGAAGTCCTCCTGCACACACTGGACAAAAACTCACCCATCGATAGTACTCATACTATAGTGTTCCCAGTCAATATTTGGAAAGTTGGAGTCCCCCATGACAACTACCCTGTCTCTCTCACTCCTATCGAGAATCATCTTTGCTATCCTTTCTTCTACATCTCTGGAACTATTTGGAGGCCTATAGAAAACTTCCAACAGGGTGACCTCTCCTTTCCTGTTTCTAACCTCAGCCCATACTACCTCAGTTGACGAGTCCCCAAACATCCTTTCTGCATCTGTAATATTGTCCTTGACCAACAATGTCACACCTCCCCCTCTTTTACCATCTTCTCTGTTCTTACTGAAACATCTGAATCCTGGAACCTACAACAACCATTCCTGTCCCTGCTCTATCCGTGTCTCCGAAATGGCCACAACATTGAAGTCCCAGGCACCAACCCATGTTGCACGTTCACCCACCTTATTCATGTAGGCCATGATTAATGTAGGGTTAGAACATAGAACATAGTTCATAGAAAGGTATAGCACAGAACAGGCCCTTTGGCCCACAATGTTGTGCCGTAATTTAATCCTAATGTCAAATATAATAACTTAACCTACACACCCCTCAACTCACTGCTAACCTGTGCATGTCCAGCAATCACTTAAATGTCCCTAATGACTCTCTTCCACCACCACCGCTGGCAACGCATTCCATGCATTCACAACTCTCTGCGTAAAGAACCTACCTCTGACGTCTCCTTTGTACCTTTCCCCTAATATCTTCAAACTATGATTCCTCATACCCGTCAGTCCTGCCCTGGGGAAAGGTCTTTGGCTATTGACTCTATCTATTCCGCTCATTATCTTGTACACCTCGATCAGGTCATCTTGCTTCCTCCTTCTCTCCAGAGAGAAAACTCTGAGCTTTTCCAACCTTTCTTCATAAGGCAAGCCCTTCAGTCCAGGTAGCATCCTGGTAAACCTTCTTTGCACCCCCTCCAAAGCCTCTGTATGTTTCCTATAGTAGGGCGACCAGAACTGGACACAATATTCCAAGTGTGGTCTCACCAGGGACTTGTGGCTCTTAAACTTGATCCCCCTGTTAATGAAAGCCAAAACACCATATGCTTTCTTAACAACCCCATTCACTTGGATGGCAATTTTGAGGGATCTATGTACTTGAACACCCAGATCCCTCTGTTCCTCCACACTGTCAAGAATCCTGTCTTTAATCCTATATTCAGCATTCGAGTTCGACCTTCCAAAATGTATCACTTCACATTTATCCAGGTTGAACTCCATCTGCCATTTCTCAGCCCACCTCTGCATCCTGTCTATGTCATGCTATAGCCTGCAATAGCCATCGATACTATCAACGGCTCCTCCAACCTTTGTGTCATCGGCAAATTACTAACCCATCCCTCAACCTCCTCGTTCAAGTCATTTATAAAAACTACAAAGAGCAGAGGCTCAAGAACAGAGCCCTGCGGGACCCCACTCAACACTGACCTCCAGGCAGAATACTTTCCATCTACAACCACTCTCTACCTTCTGTCAGCCAGCCAATTCTGAATCCAGACAGCCAAATCTCCCTGTATCCCATACTTCCTGACTTTATGAATGAGCCTACCATGGGGAACCTTATCAAATGCCTTGCTGAAGTCCAAACACACCACATCCACTGTTTGACCTTCGTCGACCTGTTTTGTCACCTCCTTGAAGAACTCAATAAGATTTGTGAGGCATGACCTGCCCCTCACAAAGCCACGCTGACTGCCTTTAATCACACTATGTTTCGCCAAATAGTCATAGATCCTATCCCTCAGAATTCTTTCCAAAACTTTGCTGACCACAGACGTAGGTCTGTAATTGCCAGGGATTTCTCTATTACCCTTCTTGAAATGAGGAACAACATTCGCTTCCTTCCAATCCTCCGGTACAACTCCTGTGGAGAGTGAGGAGGCAAATATCCTCGCTTCCCGGAGCAGCCTAGGATAAATCTGGTCTGATCCCTGGAGACTTATTGATCTTAATGTTTTCCAAAATTTCTAGCACATCAACTTCATCAATCTTGATCTGGTCAAGTCTGTATCAAAGCTCCTCAAAGTTCTCATTCTCATTATGGGGATAGTGTTAGGGTGGGATCCTCTTTGGAGGACTAGTGTAGACTTGATGGGACAAATGGCCTCTTTAGGCACTATAGGCATTCTATTATATCATCTTAGTTAACAAATTAAATTCAAACTAAGCACGTTGCCTCTAGTCAGTCAGGACATTGCCCTGGGAAAAACCAGCAAATTGGTTATCTCCATTACAGGTCACAACTGAAGTGCTGTGTGCAGTGCGGGACACCTCACCACAAGAAAGATGTGATCGCACTGGAGGGGATACAGAGGAGCTTCACCATGATGTTGCCTGGGATGGAGAAATTGAGCTGTAGAGAGGCTTGGATTGTTTTCTTTCAAGAAACAAAGACTGAGGGGGGGACATGATTGACATGTATAAGATCATGAGGGGTACGGACAGGGTAAATTGAGAGCAACTGTTCCCCTTGGTTGAGGGGTCAATCACGAGAGGTCATAATTCTGGAGTTAAGGAAGGGAGGGGATTTGGGAAAAAAACATTTTCTCTTAGCGGGTGGTGGGAATCTGGAACGCACTGCCTGGGAAGGTAGTGGAGGCTGGAAGCCTTAGAAAATTTAAAAGATATTTGGATGAGCATTTCGAATATCATAACATTCAGAGATATGGGACAGATGCAGGAAATTGGGATTTGCGCGCGATTTAAGTGATAGTTATGTTAGTGCAGATGAGATGGGCCGAAGGTGCTGTGTGAATTTACGAATCACCCTTTCATTTTGAACAAGGTGTGCTGTTCAACGTCTACTTGTCCTCAGAAGAAACATGGCCCTGTGTGTGAATATATCTCCCTTACAGCATGTCTGCGTAAAAGCATACTCCCGATTCATCATCTTCGATTGGTTTCCAGTGTCATCCTTAACACAGTTGAGACTATATTTTCAAATGTGAATGAGCAGGATCACATCTAATGTTGGGCACTGTGTTCTGAGTTTTGGAAGCCTGGGCTCATTGACCACAGTTGGCACACTACCAGCTGTCAAAGGGACCTGCTGCTTTGTACTGTCCACCAGTCATTCGGGTGTACGGCCTTGCCAATAATAAAACAAGAGCAGCAGAGATCGGAAACAAAATCAGAAAATGTTGGAGAAAATCTAGCAGCATCTGTAGGAAGAAAACAGAGTTAGCGTTTCGAGTCTGGTTACTCTATTGGCGTTCTGATTAAATTAGATTCCCTACAGTATGGCAACAGGCCCTTCGGCCCAACAAGTCCACACTGACCCTCCAAAGAGTAACCCACACAGACCCATTCCTCGATATTTACCCCTGCCTCATGCACCTCACACTACGGGCAATTTAGCGTGGCCAATTCACCTAACCTGCACATCTTTGGATCATGGGAGGAAACCAGAGCACACCCAAGCAGACACGGTGAGAATGGGCAAACTCCACACAGACAGTCGCCCAAGGCTGGAGTCGAACCTAGGAGAGGCGGCAGTGCTAACCACTGAGCCACCGTGATGAGGAGTCACTGGACTTGAAATCTCAACTCTGCTTTCTTCCCACACCTCCTGCCAGACCTGCTGAGTTTTGCCAGCATTTCCCGTTTTTGTACAGCCTAGATACCCAGTGTCACACTAGCACTACAACTCAAATAACACGAGATTCATTTGCGCAGTATATAAAATGTCTGTTGGGCTTAGCCTTTGTTAATGGAGCGTGCCATCGCTATGTCTACACCTTTAGATAGTCTTCAACCAGTGTACAAACTCAGCTTTGAAAGCGAGCAGCCAATTCCAGCTCCCTACCCTCCCACCTCAGGAAAGGAGCTCACGGTCCATCTGCTCACGGTTTTAGCTTAATGCCACCTTACGGCATGACCATGGCCACTCTGATGGCGCACACTCTCACAAAACTCCTACAAATGCCTGAGGCTGCCATGTTTAACTCTGTAAGTCAACCTCAGATTTACTGGAAGAGGGAGGCGTCTCAAACAGGTGAGGCGAGCCATTTCACTCTGCGACTATGCATTATCAAAACACAAATAGGACTCAGCCATCTACATTCTACAGAGCATACAGATGAGTAACGTAATGTATGAGTTTCTTTGTCAGTGTGATGCTAACTACGCCAGTGGGGAGGTGATGGTGTTATCTCTGGATTATTAATTCAGAATTAATTATTAATTTGAATTCAAGAAAAAAAATCTGGAATTTAGCACCTCATGGTGACCAGGAGTCCAGCAATTGTTAAAACAAAATCCCATAATGTCCTTCAGGGAGGGAAAATGCCATCTGCACCTGGTGTGGCCTACATGTGACTCCAGACTCACAGTGGTTGATGGGCAATGAATGCTGGTCTAGCCAGTGATGCTGTTCATCCAGTGAATGAACCATTTCTTAAAAAAATGTAAGCTGTCCGGCTCAACAAAGAGCAGACCACTTTGAAACAACATGATCCCTTGACTGACCGCAGTGCTGTGTGGGGTCCACTGGGCTTTGCACGCACAATAATATCCAGCATTAGGTATTATTCTGCTATTGGACTGTACTAAATAACCCCTACTGTGCTCCGAACTGATGCAGAAATGTGAGATTTCTCAGTCCAGTTCGAGTTTAGTTTGTGAGTGCCTGCGAAATGCTGTATATATTCAAACACAGGGGCCTGTTCTTTGTAGGCAAACTGATTACAAATATACATTGCAATATGAAAGGGTGATGGAAGCAATCAATTCATGTTGCACCTGCAGGACAATGGCCTGAACAACCAAATAGCAAAGTACATGATGAAGTTATTAAAAATAAACTGGGTTCCTAAGGTGCGGAATCTAAAAGTTGCACCACTTCTCATCTGATAACAAAGGAGACTGACTGTAAAGGTGTTCCTTAATTTGTTAAACATTCTCTGAGCAATCTGTGGCTCTTCAATATAACTCCCAGTGCTGACTGTTCCTGACAATAGCCCCCATTTTCTCTGAATTCTGTTTGCATCTCTTGTAGGATTTCAATAATCTTGTGCTCATCTGTCTCTCACATTCTATAGAAAATCCTGACTCCCATCATTGACAGTGCCACTTGCACCCTGACTCCTGATCACAATGTTTTAAACTCTGATTCAATGAATAATTCACCTATTGGATAGCTGATGTCCTTTCTCTGGTGCAAGTCCTCTCCCAGTGGTGACTCATTAGTGCAAATATCTCTCCCAGTTGACTTAAAAAGCATCTTATGTCTTGTCATTAACGTAATTGGCCACCTGGAGACATTTATTGTCCTGTCTAAGTTGGCTAATATTTCCATGGAAGGTAATAGAGTCATTCCCACAGGAGGCCATTCATTCCACCCTATCATTGCTGGCTTTTTGAAAGACCTTCCTACTCTTTCTCTCCCCATAGCCCTTTTGAAAGCTAATATTAAATCAATTCCCTAACACTCCTGCAGGCATCGCTTATAAATTCACCAGCTTCAAAACAATCTCTTCCTCATTTGTCCTTTCATTTGCCCATTATCTTAACCCTATATTCTCCAGTTATGGATCTCGCTGCCAGTACAGACAGTTTATTCTTGATTACTTTATAGAACTCCCTTCCCACAACTCCACCAAATCTATTTCTCCTCCTCCATTCCCCTTCTCTGAGGACAACAATTACAGATTCTTTACTATCTCTACCACCCTGAAACCCCTTGTCCATTGCCAAATGTCAAAGTGATGCCTTCTGGGTAATTATAGTCACAGATTTCGTATACTCAGTGAAAGCTCCCAATGTGAAACAGTGGAATATTAAAAGGTGACTGCAGAAGTAAAATGTAGAATTACAAATGAATTTGGATCCGTTGCAGAGAGTGATCATTGCTTTCTTTTTTCAATGGTTCCTTTAGCTCATCTGATATTGATTTTCTTTAAAAGACGTTGGTGGCTTAGTGGTTAGCACTGCTGCCTCACAGTGCCAGGGACCTGGGTTCAATCCCGCGCTTGTGTGACTGTCTGTGTGGAGTTTGCACATTCTCCCTGTGTCTGTGTGTGCGTTTCCTCCCACAGTCCTAAGATGCGCAGGTTGGGGTAGATTAACCATGATGAATTGCCCACATTGTCCAGTTAGGTGGATTAGTCAAGGGAAATGCAGGGTTATAGGAATAGGGTGTGGGCCTGAGAGGGACCTTCTCGGGGGGGGGGTCAGTGTAGACTTGATGGGCTGAATGGCCTGCTTCCACACTATAGGGATTCTATTAAAAAAAGGAAACAGGTGACAAAGTTCCACCAAGAGGCTAGATTCCAGATTGAGTACCTAGAATTTAATATTTTTCATCTTGTAAAAGTCCTGTGCAAAGCAAATAGAACATAAAACATTACAGCGCAGTACAGACCCTTTGGCCCTCGATGCTGTGCCAACCTGTGGAACCAATCTGAAGCCCATCTATCTTACACTAGTCCATTTTCATCCGTATGTCTATCCAATGACCAATTGAATGCCATTGGTAAGTCTACCTCTGCTGCCGGTAGGCCGTTCCACGCCTCTACTACTCTCTGAGTAAAGAACTTACCTCTGACATTGGTCCTATATCTATCACCCCTCAACTTAAAGCTTTGGCCCCTCATGCTCACCATCACCATCCGAGGAAAAAGGCTCTCACTGTCCACCCTATCTAACCCTCTAATTATCTTATATGTCTCAATTAAGTCATCTCTCAACCTTCTTCTCTCTAACGAAAACAGCCTCAAGTCTCTCAGCCTTTCCTCATAAGACCTTCCCTCCATACCAGGCAACATCCTAGTAAATCGCCTCTGAACCCTTTCCAAAGCTTCCACATCCTTCCTCTAATGCGGCAACCAAAACTGTACACTATACACCAGATGCGGCCGCACCAGAGTTTTGTACAGCTGCAGCATGACCTAGTGGCTCCAAAACTCAATCCTGCTACCAATACAAGCTAACACAGTGTATGCCTTCTTAACAACCCTATCAACCTGGGTGGGATCTTTCAGGGATCTATGTACATGGACTCTGAAAATTCTCTGTTCATCTGCACTACCAAGAATCTTACCATTAGCCCAATACGCTTTATTCCTGTTGCTCCTTCCAAAGTGAATCACCTCACACTTTTCCACATTAAACTCCATTTGCGATCCCTCAGCCCAGCTCTGCAGCTTATCTATGTCCCTCTGTAACCAACAACATTCTTCGGCATTATCCATCACTCCACTGACCTGAGTGTCATTCGCAAATTTACGAACCCATCCTGCTACGCCCTCTTCCAGGTCATTTATAAAAATGACAAACAGCAGTGGACCCAAAACAGATCCTTGTGGTACACCACTAGTAACTGATCTCCAGGATGGACACTTTCTTTCAGCTAGCCAATTTCTGATCCAAACCACCAAATCACCCTCAATCCCATGCCTCCGTATTTTGTGCAATAGCCTACCGTGGGGAACCTTATCAAACGTTTATCTGAAGCACTGAAATACAACGCAGTGTAGGATGGCTACAAAAGCAATAGGCGAAATGTGCTGCATTTTGGGAAAGCAAATCTTAGCAGGACTTATACACTTAATGGTAAGGTCTTAGGGAGTGTTGCTGATCAAAGAGACCTTGGAGTGCAGGTTCATAGCTCCTTGAAGGTGGAGTCGTAGGTAGATAGATAGTGAAGAAGGTGTTTGGTACGCTTTCCTTTATTGGTCAGAGTATTGAGTACAGGAGTTGGGAGGTCATGTTCCGGCTGTACAGGATATTGGTAAGGCCACTGTTGGAATATTGCGTGCAATTCTGGTCTCCTTCCTATCGGAAGCTGTTGTGAAACTTGAAAGGGTTCAGAAAAGATTTACAAGGATGTTGCCAAGGTTGGAGGATTTGAGCTATAGGGAGAGGCTGAACAGACTGGGGCTGTTTTCCCTGGAGCGTCGGAGGCTGAGGGGTGACCTTATAGAGGTTTACAAAATTATGAGGGGCATGGATAGGGTAAATAGACAAAATCTTTTCCCTGGGATCGGGGAGTCCAGAACTAGAGGGCATAGGTTTAGGGTGAGAGGGGAAAGGTATAAAAGAGACCTAAGGGGCAACTGTTTCACGTAGAGGGTGGTAAGTGTATGGAATGAGCTGCCAGAGGATGTGGTGGAGGCTGGTATAATTGCAACACTTAAGAGGCATCTGGATGGGTATATGAACAGGAAGGGTTTGGAGGGATATGGGCCGGGTGCTGACAGATTGGTTTGGGATATCTGGTTGGCATGGATGTGTTGGACTGAAGGGTCTGTTTTGTGCTGTACATCTCTACAACTCTACGACTATAAATGCACTATATATTCTTTCAGTTGTGTCTAGAAACGGGAGAGTGTGATGATGGGTTGAAGGATATGGGTGAACTGGTAAAAGTTATAAGAATGTCAAGGTTTCACTAATGGGTAATATATTGGATCCACTAATGGGGAAGACAGCAACATGAGCAATTAAGTCCAAACAGATCACAGGAAAAAAGGAAGAACATATTGTTTTTGTTGTGGATTTGGAATGCGGATTCTCTGGAAAAACTTATTACTAGAACAGTATTCATTGAGTTTTTAGAAGGGGAATGAAGACATTGTTTCAAAGAGAGGAGTATAATAGGGAAGGGAAGTGAGCAGGGGAGTTATTAAAGGACTTAGGGAATGAGCGGGAGGAGTTCGAAAGTACATTTCAACCATCGTCATGTCTGTTTTATAAACTAGGATTTAGGGATGTTGGTTGACATATGTTTTGCCATGTTGGACTCTTCGAGTCCTTCAGCACATTGTCGTGTTGTTAAAGTCTCCGAGAATGAAGGGAGTTTCTATTACACCAGGGAGATGTGCATGGGCTGTGCTATCCAAGCTGAAACTTTCTATCAGAGTCATGGAAACTCCCCTTCAAAGTGGGAGCCAGACAGCGTTGAGGCAATTATTAATGGTTGGCCAAGACCACATCGTGGGTTTGGGCACTAAAGCCGATCTTGTGGATTCAAACAGTCCTTACTTAGGTATACAGCCACTCACTGACTTCACATTCCCTCTAATCGCCATGACGTCAGGATTTCTTACTGACTCCATTGCGCCATTCATAAATCTGATGAGTGAGTGTGTCTGTGTTAGGGTGAATGAGTGTGTTTGTGGTAATGTGCATGTGTTTGTGTGAGAGCGTTTGTGTGTGTGAATATGTGCGTGCGTGTGAGAGTGTGTGTCTGAGTGTGTCTGCATGAGTGTGAGTCCAGGTCTGAGTGTGTGCGTATGTGTTTGTGTGAGAGTGTGTCTGAGTGCGCATGTGAGTGTGAGTGAGTGAGTGCTTGTGTGTGGGTGGGCATGCATATGTTTGTGTGTGTGTGTGTGTGTGTCAGTGATTTTTTTTTGCGAGTGAGTGTGTATGTGAACGAGTGAGAGTCTGTGTGACTGCATGTGTGTGGGCATGTGTATGTGAGAGTATGAGTGTAAGTGTGTCAGAGTGTGTGTGTAAGTGTGAGTGACGGGGTGTGAGTGTGGGTGTGTGTCTTTGTGTGTGAGAGAGTTTATGTGCATATGTACGTGTGTGAAAGAGAGTGTGTGTGCATCTGAGTGTGAGAGTGTGTATGTGTGTGTGCGTCTGTGAGCCTGTGAGTGAGTGTGTGTGTATGTTTGTGGGGCGTTTGGGGGGAATGGTGGGGACTGACTAAGGTACAAACCCTCAATCAGAAAAACTAAACCTGCAGAGGTCAGGGATTGGGAGTGAAGGTACAGACTGTGGAAGGCTCTGACGTAAATATATTATTGGCTTTGTACAGGAGGCTGCATAATTGAAGTGTTTAGAAAATAAAACTTCACTGCTTACAAGGATAAGGGATGACAGGTTGTCGATAGGAGGGAACTGAAGCAAGGTCAGGAACTGCATTGCCTCTTTTCTGACAATTATTCCCAGCTCATCACTTTCCACAGTCAATATTTCACTCATTGGGTGCCCCTGGGGAGCAAGTAAAGAAAGATTAAGTGCTGCTAGATGCCAAATAATGTCGCACTTATTCTCTTCATGTTTTCTGCCTTCCAATCCATCGCAGGGATCTTTGGTTCAGCAGCCTCTTGGCTTCAGAAACTGGTTTGATTGTTCAAGGCAACCCATACAAGGTCACATGATTAGATTGAGCCATTGAGTCAGTTTTTGTGGGACCACCTCTTGGTGTTTGTGGGGAGATGGTTTTGTGGTGCGGTGCGGTGCGTCACATCCCTGCCTCTGAGACTCTGGGCTTGAGTCTCACTCTGGGACTTCATGGCCAGGGGGGGGATGTGTTCTGGAGGTCAGTGATTTTCCCACTGCAGTCCCATCGCAGATGATAAGAGCGGAGACACACGCCGGTCCAGTCCAATGCTGAATTCTGAGTAACACCTTGCAAGCTGTAGTGTCTGGTTACATAAGAAACATAGCAATAGGAGCAGGGGTACGCCGTCTGGCCCATCGAGTCTGCTCTGCATCTCAATAAGATCATGGCTGATCTTTTCGTGGACTCAGCCCCACTTACCCCTCCTGCTCACCATAACCCTGAATTCCTTCACTATTCAAAAATCTACCTATCTTTGCCTTTAAAACATTCAACGAGGTAGTCTCGATTACCTCACTGGGCAGGGAGTTCCGCAGATTCTCAACCCTTTGGGTGAAGACGTTCCTCCTCATCTCAGTCCTGAATCTGCTCCCCCTTATTATGAGGCAATGCCCCCTAGTTCTGATTTCACCAGGATAAAAACTAAAGACTCCGTATTTGAATGCGTGTACCAGTCAATATAAAACAAACTCAGTGTGAATACAAAGAAGCAGGTGTAGTAGTCAATAAATAGCAGCAGCTTGATGTGGATTAGGAAGATTAGAGGAAGGAATGGAAGCTGGGAAAAGGTGGAGGGGTTGCCCTGTGAGTAATTGATAGTCTACGCACAGCAGAGAGAGATGACCCACATTCAGGAAACCAACATAAAAATGAGAAGACTAAAGGCAAGAAGGGACTTTTGGGAGTGTACACAGACCCCTTAACAGTAATCCCATGGTAAAGGTGGAACATAAGGAGAGCCTGTCAGAAAGGCTCTGTGAGAATCATGCAATACTTTAATTTACAAACGGACTGGAAAAGTCATACAGGTAAAGATAGACAGGTGAGGAGTTCACATTGAATAGGATGGTTTCTTAGAACAGAATGCTCTGGAGCTGACTGGACAGCAGGTTGTGCTAGGCCTGGGATTGTGCATTCGTTTCAGGTGGGCTGCGATGCTGAATGTTTCTTCTGTCATTTTCACCCACTTCTTCGGGCAGGAGTCCTGTTCCCCATCACCCAGACCCTTTCCATCCATTTCCAATCTCCCTCTCCACTTGGACCCCTGCCTCTGGACGTTTTTGTTTTACCTGCACTTATCCCTTCATCAAGAAACTGCTGCCTGGCAGACACCCCACCCCAATATGTCTCCCCCCCCGGACCATGACCCCAAGCTGGTGTTCCCAGGGCGGTCACTGACCTCTGGGAATTTCTCCACAGCTTGCCATCTCATAGACCCCCAATCCCACACAGTTCCCTCTACCTCCCTTTCAAAAAAGCCCACAAACAGGACTGCCCTGGCAGACCCATTATTTCACTTTCTTCCTGACTCACTGAGCTTCTGTCTTCCTATCTTGGCTCTATTTTACTCCCCCCTTGTTCAGGCTCTTGCCACTTATGCTTGTGATTCTGTTACATCTTACATCGATTCCTTCCATAACTTCCAGTTTTCTGGCCCTTCCCCATGGATGTGCAATCCCTGCACATATCCACCCCTCCATCAGGATGGTTGAAACGCTCTCCAATGTCAGTGGTTGTGACTACCCCCATGGGTCCCACTGTTGCCTCTCTCTTTGTAGGGTATGTGGAATGTTCCTTGTCCTCAGGCCCCTATCAGTGATCTCACTGGGGCTGCTCCCTGCTCTTGTCTGGAATTGGACAAATTCATTAATTTTGCTTCCAATTGCTATCCTTCTTTCACCTTCACCTGATCCATCTCTGATTCATCCCTTCCTTGACTTTATCATTTCCATTTCTGACAATATGCTGTCCATCTGTATCCATTACAAACCCACAGTTACTGTGACTACATCTTCTCTACAAGGATTCCATTCCATTCTCCTAATTCTTTAATCTCTCTGTCGCATCCGTTCTAACAATGTTACCTTCCACAGGACTACCTCTGACATGACAACCTTTCTCTTTGATTGAGGATCTCCCCTTCTCTCCATTGTTTTTGACAGGGCCCTCAGCCATGTCTGACACAACTATTGCAGTCTGCCCTCACCCCTTTCCCTCCTACCCCAGAGGAACAACTGGGTTCCCCTTGGCGGTGAGGAATCACAGACATTAGTCAAAATGAGGCAATATGAGCATGCTCAGAACAGGAGGGTGAGAAGGGCAATGTGAGCATGCTCAGACCAGGAGGGGGACAAGGGGCAATGTGAGCATGCTCAGATCAGGAGAGGGAACAAGGGGCAATGTGAGCATGCTCAGATCAGGAGGGGGGCAAGGGGCAATGTGAGCATGCTCAGATCAGGAGGGGGAAATAAGTGGCAATGTGAGCATGCTCAGATCAGGAGGGGGACAAGGGGCAATGTGAGCATGCTCAGAATAGGAGGGTGACAAGTGGCAATTTAAGCCTTCACTTCCCACCCCAATAGTCTCCCCATTCAAAGGATCATCATCCATCATTTCTGCCACCTCCAGCAGGATTCCACCACCAAACACGTCTTCCCCTCCATCTGGCTGTTAGCATTCCACAAGGATTGGTCCCTCCATTACTCCTAATATTTCCTCACTTCCCCATGGCAACTGCACAAGGTGTAACACCTGCCTGTTTACTTCCTTCCCTCTTCAGTATCCAAGGGCCCAGGTACACCTTCCAATAGAGGCACTTTACTCAATCTAGTCTGGTGTATTCACTGCTCACAATGTGGTCTCCTCTACAATGGGGAGACGAAACACAAACTGGGTGACCGCGTTTTGGAATCCTTGGCTCTGTCAGTAGGAATGATTCTGACCTCCCAGTTACTTGCCATTTGAATAAAAGCCAATTCTCCTCCCTCAAACTGAGTGAAACACCACAGTACCTGTTGTATTTTAAATCCAAGATCATACATCCTGGACTGATTCCGCTTACTAGATTATTTGATCAAAATTACAGGAATGATCATATTCATTGTAGCAGTTCACCAACTATATCTTCTTCAATTGCTCAAATCCCATTCCAAACCAGATAATTATCCAGTGCTTTCTGGGAACATTAATTGTTAATTGATTGATAATTTGGATTCGGAGTTGATTTATCAATGTGCTCACTGTTTGAAGGGATACGTGCATCTTGATACAAACTGTTCATTTTAGATTTAGAGAAGTATATTTTCCTATTATGCTGGTATTATTTATTTACACATAACATCATTGCTTGGAAAATGCACTGCATTTCTACCCTCAAAGCCCAAGGTTAGTTAAACTCAGCATATGCTTGCATTACTTTCTCCGTTAGAAATTAAAAAAAAAGTATCTTAATTAATCATTTTAAAGCCTGGATTTTCCTACATTTTACGTGACAATCCTAATGTCCTCACCTACAATCACTGTGGCCTCCCAGCACATTCCCAACAATTGATTAACCTGCCAGATGATACCATCACAACATTTCTAACATCTTCAGGGGGTCATTGTTCAAGCCAATTAGACCATGACCTCGCCCAGTAATTGAGTGGAGTATTCTGTCAGTGCTGTATTCACAAGGCTTCAATTCTCTTTTGAAATGTTGAACTCTTCTCTCCCTCCTGCTCTGAGCATGCTCACGTTGCCCCTTGTGTCCCCTCCTGCTCTGAGCGTGCTCACGTTGCCCCTTGTGTCCCCTCCTGCTCTGAGCGTGCTCATGTTGCCCCTTGTGTCCCCTTCTACTCTGAGCATGCTCACGTTGCCCCTTGTGTCCCCTCCTGCTCTGAGCGTGCTCACGTTGCCCCTTGTGTCCCCTTCTACTCTGAGCGTGCTCACGTTGCCCCTTGTGTCCCCTCCTGCTCTGAGCATGCTCACGTTGCCCCTTGTGTCCCCTTCTACTCTGAGCGTGCTCACGTTGCCCCTTGTGTCCCCTTCTACTCTGAGCGTGCTCACGTTGCCCCTTGTGTCCCCTCCTGCTCTGAGCATGCTCACGTTGCCCCTTGTGTCCCCTCCTGCTCTGAGCGTGCTCACGTTGTCCCTTGTGTCCCCTCCTGCTCTGAGCATGCTCACGTTGCCCCTTGTGTCCCCTCCTGCTCTGAGCGTGCTCACGTTGCCCCTTGTGTCCCCTTCTACTCTGAGCGTGCTCACGTTGCCCCTTGTGTCCCCTCCTGCTCTGAGCATGCTCACGTTGCCCCTTGTGTCCCCTTCTACTCTGAGCGTGCTCACGTTACCCCTTGTGTCCCCTTCTACTCTGAGCGTGCTCACGTTGCCCCTTGTGTCCCCTCCTGCTCTGAGCATGCTCACGTTGCCCCTTGTGTCCCCTCCTGCTCTGAGCGTGCTCACGTTGTCCCTTGTGTCCCCTCCTGCTCTGAGCATGCTCACGTTGCCCCTTGTGTCCCCTCCTGCTCTGAGCATGCTCACGTTGCCCCTTGTGTCCCCTCCTGCTCTGAGCATGCTCACGTTGCCCCTTGTGTTCCCTCCTGCTCTGAGCATGCTCACGTTGCCTCTTGTGTCCCCTCCTGCTCTGAGCATGCTCACATTGCCCCTTGTGTCCCCTCCTGCTCTGAGCATGCTCACGTTGCCCCTTGTGTCCCCTCCTGCTGTGAGCATGCTCACATTGCCCCTTGTGTCCCCTCCTGCTCTGAGCATGCTCACATTGCCCCTTGTGCCCCCTCCTGCTCTGAGCATGCTCACGTTGCCTTAACTTGACCAAAGTCTGTGATCCCTCATTGCCAACAGTAAGCGATGCTCTCCAGGCAGTGTCGTGGGAGAGAATGCCTCAGTAAAGCTCCCTGATTCTCTGACAAGTGTCGCATTCTGCTAGGATCACAGGACTGTTGTCGCAGCCTCATCTTATCACAAACAGAAAGAAGCTCTCCTCGTGGCCTATGTGACAGACCTAACTATAACTAATACTGTGACAAAGAATCAGATGTCTCATTTGCTTTGTGCAAGATGAACCCTACGTTTGCCCATGTAACCAGCAGCTTTGAGGAAATGCGTTGCATATGAGACATTTCAAACATCCGTGATAAGGCTTTGTATAAATACAAGTCTTTTATTGGATTGTCAAGTCTCCTTGGTTCCCTACCTTTCTGAATATGCATGTGTCCACTCTGCAATGCATAATTCATGTTCACTGTTCAATATGTTTATTTTTTGAAGTTACAGGAATTCAAATCAGCCAACACCTTGACAGTTCTTGGTAAGTACATTATCTCCAGTGAAGCTTTTGCTGTAAAGGAAGATGTTACTCTGTTGACCTTGTTGCTTCAGCAACTGGTCAGCTAATGGCTTCTTCTCTACACGTTTTCCACCAGCTCAGGGATTCTGAAGGTCTTGGCGCTCTCTCTCCCCTTTCCCCCGTACTGCACTCACCATTGAACCCTGGCCAATGCACTGCTGACGATTTAATTCTGAATTTGCTGACCTCTTACAGATTGGCCTCCTTCACCTGCACAGCCTCTGACAAAGCTTCTTCGCCCCAGCCTCCTCCCCCACCCTGGCCTTATTTACAAACCCTCAATCAGAGTGACCTGCTGGTGACGATGGAGAAAAGGAGAGTGCGGAATTAATCAAACACTAAATAGTACTCCTTCGAAAGAACATACAAGAAGTGGAGGTTCTGTGGGGAATGGAAATAACTGAAGGCAGAAGCAGAGGGCAGGAGAAGGGCACTCTTTTTTGACCATGAATGTTTGGTGGATGTAGATACAATTATCGCTTCTCACAGGGAGTTAAGACAGGGAGGAGACAGATGGGGTGGGTGGAGGTGACAACTTAATGACAATCTCTTTCAAAACTGAACAGCACGCACGATTGGCCAAGGGACCTCCATTGGCACTGTCTCAATTCGAGAGCAGCAAAGTGGAAATGAGAGTAAACACAGTGATTCATCTGGGTCCAGGGAAGGTGGCAGAGGCAGGGTCATTGGTGCTTTCCAAAGGGAATTAGATCCTTACCTGGAAAGGAAGCACACGCTGGGTGAAGGTGGGGGAATGGCATTCACTTGGAGTGCCAGAATACACCTGATGGGCCAAATAGCCTCCTTCTGTCCTGTAACAATTCTGTGCACCTTAGAACAGGCCACTTCATCAACGGGAAACTCACCTCTCACTTTTATGAAATCTCAGAGCCAAGTGTGTATCTGCATTCTCCTATTTGTGGAAATGAAGATGACAACCTTTTATGACTCACTGACTATTTTTTTCGTGGTCTTTGATGACTGTTCACAGCATCTGAGCAGTGACTGGAGGAACTGGCCCTGATATGGTCCGTTTGAATCCCAGCACTGGCCTGCATCTTGTATATTATTTCTGGTTTCTGCAGCACCCACCCGGGGATTCACTGTCACCAGTTCCTTCCTGTTGTGAGGAAAGGCACCCACGCAAACTCTTTGACAGAAGATCAGCTCAATCTTTAATGAACAATGAATCATTTCATAACATATACTGAGCAGCTAGTTACATTCGATCTGAGACACACAGTTATCTCTTGGAGGATCATCAAGCACAATTTAAGAGCAGTTCCACAGGACCACTTTAGCTGCATGCACAAGGAACAATCACTGACATACTGTTCACTCTCTGATGAACACAATAGAACAGATAGAACTCTGGTTAGCTCCCAGGAGAGAGAGCACTGCAGATGCTGCAGATCAGCATCGAGATTAGAGTGGTGCTGGAAAAAAACAGCAGGTCAGGCAGCATCCAAGGAGCAGGGGAATGGACATTTCAGGCATAAACCCTTCATCAGGAATGGCTTATCAGCTCCCCCCAGGAATAGCCTTTTCCATGTAGATTGGCTGATTTCGAGGTTTGAAAGGTAACATGGAGGCAAGGACTTTTTTTTAAAGGACTTTTTAAGGTCAGAGTATTGAGTACAGGAGTTGGGAGGTCATGTTGCGGCTGTACAGGACACTGTTGGAATATCGCGTGCAATTCTGGTCTCTTTCCTATCGGAAAGATGTTGTGAAATTTGAAAGGGTTCAGAAAAGATTTACAAGGATGTTGCCAGGCTTGGAGGATCTGAGCTACAGGGAGAGGCTGAACAGGCTGGGGCTGTTTTCCCTGGAGCGTCGGAGGCTGAGGGGTGACCTTGTAGGGGTTTACAAAATTATGAGGGGCATGGAGGCAAAGTCTTTTGCCTGGGGTGGGGGAGTCCAGAACTAGAGGGCGTAGGTTTAGGGTGAGAGGGGAAAGATATAAAAGAGACCTAAGGGGCAGCTTTTTCACACAGAGGGTGGTGTGTGTGTGGAACGAGTGTGTGTACCGAAGCGTGCTGTACATCTCTGTGACTCTATGACTCGTATAGTTAATGGTAGGGTCCTGGGGAGTGTGGCTGAACAAAAAGACCTGGGGCTTCAGGTGCTCAGCTCCTTGAAGGTGGAGTTGCAGGTGGACAGGGTAGTGGAGAAAATGTTTGATACATTTGCCCTCATTGGTCATAACACTGATTTTACAACTTGGGATGTCATGTTGCGGGCTGCACAGGACGTTGGCTAGGCAATTCTTGGAATACCGTGATCAATTCTGGTTCCCCTTCAACAGGAAGGATGTTATGGAACTGACAGGATGCAGAAAAGATTTGCAAGGATGTTGCCAGAAATGGAGGGTTTGAGCTCTAGGAAGAGGCTGAATAGGCTGGAGCCATTTTATTAGAGCGTCAGAGGCTCTGGTTATAGAGGTTTACAAAATCATGAGGGGCACAGAAAGGGTGAATAGCCAAGGTCTTTTTTCCCAGGGTAGTGGAGTCCAAACTTAGAGGGCATAGGTGTAAGGTGAGAGGGGGAAGATTTAAAGAGGACCTGAGGGGCAAATCTTTCACACAGAGGGTGGTGTGTGTGTGGAACGAGTGGCCAGAGGAAGTGGTGGCGACTGGTACAATTCCAACATTTAAAAGGCTCCTGGATGGAGTTTAGAGGGATATGGGCCTAATGTTGGTCAGATTAGGATATCTGATCGGTGCAGATGAGTTGGGCCAAAAGGTCTGTTTCCAGGTGGCATGACTCTATAAGAATGGACATTGGACCACTGGAAAATGAGGCTGGAGAAGTAGTAATGGGGAACAAAGGAAATGGCAGAGTATCTAATAGGTACTTTGCATCAGTTTTCATGGTGGAAGATATCAGAACTTCAGAACATCAGGGGGTAGAGATGAGTGTAGTGGCCATCACTAAGGAGAAGGTGCAGGGGAAGTTGAAAGGTCTGAAGGTGGATAAACGGACTATACCCCAGAGGTCTGAAGGAGATTGCTGAGGAGATTGTGGTAATCCTTCAGGAATCATTGGAGTCGGGGAGGGTCTGAGAGGACTGGAAAGTGGCTGATATAACATCCTTGTTTAAGAAGGGAGAGGGGCAGAAAACAGGAGGTTATATGCTGGTTAGACTGACCTTGGTCATTGGTAAGATTTTAGAGTCCATTATTAAGGATGGGATTGCAGAGTACTTGGAAATGCGTTGTAAAATAAGGCTGGGTCAGGGGGAGGTCATGCCTGACAAATCTGTTAGCATTTTTTGAGGAGGTAACTAGCAAGTTCGACGAAGAAGAGCCGGTGGACGTGATCTATTTGGAATTTCAGAAGGCCTTTGACAAGGTGCCGTACAGGAGGCTGCTCCATAAGATTAGAGCCCATGGTGATAGGAGCACAATTCTGGCATGGATAGAGGTTTGGCTGACTGGCAAAAGCCAGAGAGTGGGCTAAAGGGGTCTTTTCAGCATGGCAGCTGGTAACTAGTGGTGTACCCCAGGGGTCTGCGTTGGGAACACAACAATTCATTTTATACATTAACGGTCTGGAGGAAGGAACTGAGGGCATCATTAATAAGTTTGCAGAGGCCACAAACTATGGTGGAGGGGCAGGTAGTGTTGGGGAAGAAGGGAGGCTGCAGAAGGATTTGGACAGCCTAGGAGAGTGGGCAAAGAAGTGGCAGATGGAGTACAGTGTGGGAAAGCGAGAGATTATGCCTTTGGTAGGAAGAATAGAGGCGTGGACTATTTTCTAAATGGAGGTACGGTTCAGAAATCTGAGGCACAAAGGGACTCAGAAATCTTAGTCAGGATTCTCTTCGGGATAACGTGCATGTTC
Organism: Chiloscyllium plagiosum; assembly: GCF_037043375.1. Taxonomy (NCBI): domain Eukaryota; kingdom Metazoa; phylum Chordata; class Chondrichthyes; order Orectolobiformes; family Hemiscylliidae; genus Chiloscyllium; species Chiloscyllium plagiosum. Next base: position 75,102,582 of record NW_028270155.1, read on the forward strand.
AGGTGGCAATTCAGAAGGCAAATGTAATGTTTGTATTCATTTCAAGAGTGTTCGAATCCAGGAGCACAGACAGTATAATCCAGTGCTGAGACAGTATAAGGCTCTGTTCAGAGTCGAGAGTGTGGTGCTGGAAAAGCACAGCAGGTCAGGCAGCATCCGAGGAGCAGGAGAATCAAGGAATGATGAAGGGCTTATGCTTCTTTCTTGATATAGGGCTTATGCCCGAAACGTCGATTCTCCTGCTCCTCGGATGCTGCCTGGCCGGCTGTGCTTTTCCAGCACCACACTCTCGACTCTGATCTCCAGCATCTGCAGTCCTCACTTCCTCCGAAGGCTCTGGTCAGACCACAGTTGGAATATTGTGAGCAGTTTTGGGCCCCGTATATAAAGAGGGATGTGTTGGCGTTGGAGGAGGTCCAGAGGAAGTTCACAAGAATGATCCTGGGGATGATGGGTCTGTCGTATGAGGACGGAATTGAGGATTCTGCGTCTGTACTCAATGGAATTTAGAAGGATGGGGGGGGGATGGGTGGGGAATCTAACTGAAACATACAGAATACTGACAGGCCTGGATAGAATGGACATGGGGAAGATGTTTCCACTAATGGGAGAGACTAGGACCAAGGGCACAGCCTCAGAGTGAACGGACGACCCTGTAGAAAGAAGGTGAGGAGGAATTTCTTCAGCCAGAGGGTGGTAAATCAGTTGGACTCACTGTCACAGAAGAGTGTGGAGGCCAAGTTAGAGAGAGAGATTAGTAAGGGGATCAAGGGTTACAGGGAGAAGACCAGAGAGTGGGAATTCAGAAATCTATCAAATGGGAGAGCAGACTAGATGGACCAAATGGCCTATTCTGCTCCTAAATCTTATGGTTTTATTTTCGTATGGGTGGAGTTTATACTGGCATCAGTGAACTCTTTCAGGTATTAATTGCCTTAAACAACAAGTGGAAAGGCTGCTTGCCTTGGGTTCAGCTCCATCATTTATATAACAGCGGTGCAGTAAGGACAAGGCAGCAGAGATATTGAAGAAATGTGTTTGGATTTCCAAAGGATCTTAAAATGAGGAAATCTGGTGCATTAAACGTGTTCTCGGGCTGGGATCAGTAACTATGCAGGAGTTAAAAGAACTCTCTGCTTTAGTCAGAGAGGACTCATAGTCTCCCAGGAGAAAGGTTTGATGAGTGTACTATTGAATGGTCGGTTTTAAAATGAACTCTTCACCATTGTTACAGGTGTTTTCTCAATTAACCTTGCACCGACTTCAATCTGAAAGGTTTCTCTCTGCAGGTGAGTTTCAATCCTGACTCCCAGTCCCAACTCTACGGCACAGAATGTTTCTAAAGGAGGGGGAGTTTTGGGAGACTGAGTGAGGTGGGTTTGTACATCATTGGCCTTTTACCCTCCAATCGACAGTCTGCAATGAGACATCCTCAATCCGACCTTCTGATGTACTGGACATATACACAGATGAAGACGGAAGGTCAAAACATAAAGAATGATAACCTCTACGTTAATAAAGCACCTTCCAGAAACTCAGCCTCCAATAGGGCAGCTTTCCCTCAGCAGCGATAGAAATCCCACCCTCCCAATGTGTCACCCCTGAGCCCTGACTCCTAACTCCAGACAGTATCTCTCAGACTGAGTGGGAACGTCAGTCCGGAACATATGTCCCAGTCTGAGTGGGAACGTCAGTCCGGAGCATGTGTCCCAGTCTGAGTGGGAATGTCAGTCCGGAATGTGTGTCCCAGTCTGATAGGGAATGTCAGTCTGGAGCGACTGTCTCAGTCTGAGTGGGAATGTCAGTCCGGAACGCATAGCTCAGTCTGAGTGGGAAAGCTAGAATGGAACGTGTGTCCCAGTCTGAGTGGGAATATCAGTCCGGAACGTGTGTCCCAGTCTGAGTGGGAATGTCAGTCTGGAATGTGCGTCCCAGTCTGAGTGGGAATGTCAGTCCGGAGTGTGTGTCCCAGTCTGATAGGGAATGTCAGTCTGGAGCGTGTGTCTCAGCCTGAGTGGGAATGTCAGTCTGGAGTGTGTGTCCCAGTCTGATAGGGAATGTCAGTCTGGAGCGTGTGTCTCAGCCTGAGTGGGAATGTCAGTCTGGAGTGTGTGTCCCAGTCTGATAGGGAATGTCAGTCTGGAGCGTGTGTCCCAGACTGAAAGGGAATGTCAGTCTGGAGTGTGTGTCCCAGTCTGATAGGGAATGTCAGTCCGGAACGTGTGTCCCAGTCTGAGTGGGAATGTCAGTCCAGAACATGTGTCCCAGTCTGATAGAGAATGTCAGTCTGGAGTGTGTGCCCCAGTCTGAGTGGGAATGTCAGTCCAGAACATATGCCCCAGTCTGATAGAGAATGTCAGTCCGGAGTGTGTGTCCCAGTCTGTGTGGGAATGTCAGTCCGGAGCGTGTGTCTCCATCCTGGGTGACACATGACCCAACAATGTGCTGTCTCAGGGCTGGAATTGTTTTTGGCAGCAGCACAGTGGCCCCTGTGAAAATACGGCTCAAATCTTCCTGCGTTTTAAAAGCTGGAACATGAGTTTGGTATGTGGGCATTTAGTGGAGCATTTGACTTTGCCTCAGTACTAAAAGTTTTTTGGATATTCGCTTAATTAATCTTGCGTGACTGTGTGTTTAAACTGCTATTGTTTTGGTGTGGGAGTGGGGAGGGCGGTGTTCAATCTCCCCTGCTCTCCACTCTCCATCTCTGGATGGTTTCTTTAGACTAATTCCACCAAATTCACAACAATCATTGATATATTCAATTCCCAGTTTCACACATGAGTAAATCAGACAACAAAGCTCCCAATTCTGGGCAGGTGCCTGTCCTGTGTCTGTGGTCCTGGTTATTCTCGTTTAACTTTGCTACTTTTACCCAACAAAGAATGTGCAGACTGGTCAGACATTAACTTTCAATGACGGCTTCACATTGTGCCTTGAATGTAGCAAATTGTCCCTAAGTACTTCACAGGAATATTACCAAATGCAATTTGATGTGCAGCCACTTAACGATAACAACTTGTACATTTATACTGCGCCTTTAATTTAATCAAAAATCTCAAGGCCTATTCACAGGAGAGTTATTGGTGAAAATGAGCCACATTCTGGAGAGGAAAGGTCAGGTGACCAAAAGCTTGGTCAGAGTCAATGGAATGTTTTAAAAAGGAGGGAAGTGAGGTGGGGGAGGGGAGAGAGGGGCAGGCAGGGACTTTCACAGCCTGTGTGCATAGCCCACCAGGAGGAGTGGGTAATAACGAATGGAAACCCAGATTTTGAAGAATGTGGATATCATCGAAGGTGTTGATTACAAAGAAGGACAAGAGGCCATGGTGCGTTGAGAAAACAAGGGTGGAAGTTTTAAAATTAAGGTCTTCATTTGCTGGGAAGCCATGTTGATCAGACAACATGGGGATGATAGGGGAAGGGGCAGAGCTGTGAGTTAATTCACAAACAGCAGGGTTTCCTTACGCAGTATGTAGTCAGGCCAATGAGGGGAGCGGCCATTATGGATTTGGTGCTCGTCAATGAGCCAGGATGGGTGTCAGATCTCGAGGTGGGAGAATAGGTTGATGACAGTGACCATAACTGCCTCACATTTACCACAGCCTTGGAGAGGGAAAGGAGCAGTTTCCATTGGAAGATATTTAATTGGGGAAAAGGAAATTGTGCCGCTATCGTACAGGAGTTGGGAGCAGAAAGGGCACAACAGACATGTGGAGACTGTTTAAGGAGCGTTGTTGTGAGTGATACACAAATTTGTTCCTCTGAGTCAGGCAAGAAGGGGTAAGATTAAGGGGTAAGATTAAGGAGCCTTGGATGACGAGAACAGAGGAGCTTCTCGTCAAAAGGAAGAAGGCAGCTTTCGTAAGGTGGAGGAAGCAGGGATCTAGCACAGCTTTGGAGGAATACAGGCTTATTCGAAAGGAGCTCAGAAATGGCTTGGCAGGAAGGATTAGGGAGAACCCAAAGGCATTTCACTCATACGTGAGGAATAAGAGAATGATCAGGGAGCAGGTAGGGCCAATCAGGGATACCATAGGGAACTTGTGCGTGGAGCCTGAGCTGGTAGGGGAAGCCCTAAATGAATTTTTTTGCTTCGGCTTTCACTGAGGAAAGGGACCTTGTTGTGAATGAGAACTTAGAGGAGCTGGGATACAGGCTTGAACAGATCAAGATCGAAGTTGATGTGCTGGAAACTTTGGCAAACATTACGTCCCCAGGGCCAGACCAGATTTATCTTAGGCTGCTCTGGGAAGCGAGAATATTTGCCTTCTCACTCTCCACAGGAGTCGTACCGGAGGATTGGAAGGAGGCGAGTGTTGGTCCTCTTTTCAAAAAGGGGAATTGAGAAATCTCTGGCAATTACAGACCAGTCAGTCTTATATCTGTGGTCAGCAAGGTTTTGGAAAGAATTCTGAGGGATAGGATTTGTGACTATTTGGCGAAACATAGTGTGATTAAAGGCAGTCAGCATGGCTTTGTGAGGGAAGGTCATGCCTCACAAATCTTATTGAGTTCTTTGAGGAGGTGTCAAGACAGGTCGACGAAGGTCGAGCAGTGGATGTGGTGAATATGGACTTCAGCAAGGCATTTGATAGGGTTCCCCATGGTAGGCTCATTCATAAAGTCAGGAAGTATAGGATGCAGGGAGATTTGGCTGTCTGGATTCAGAATTGGCTGGCTGACAGAAGGTAGAGAGTGGTTGTAGATGGAAAGTATTCTGCCTGGAGGTCAGTGTTGAGTGGGGTCCCGCAGGGCTCTGTTCTTGAGCCTCTGCTCTTTGTAGTTTTTATAAATAACTTGGATGAGGAACTTGAGGGATGGGTTAGTAAATTTGCAGATGACGCTAAGGTTGGAGGTGTTATTGATAGTATCGAGGGCTATTGCAGGCTGCAGTGTGACATAGACACGATGCAGATCTGGACTGAGAAATGGCAGATGGAGTTCAACCTGGATAAATGTGAAGTGATGCATTTTGGAAGGTCGAAATTGAATGCTGAATATAGGATTAAAGACAGGATTCTTGGCAGTGTGGAGGAACAGAGGGATCTGGGTGTGCAAGTACATAGATCCCTCAATGTTGCCACCCAAGTGGATAGGGTTGTGAAGAAAGCATATGGTGTTTTGACTATCATTAACAGGGGGATCGAGTTTAAGACTCGCGAGGTTTTGCTACAGCTCTACAAGCCCCTGGTGAGGCCACACTTGGAATATTGTATCCAGTTCTGGTCGCCCTACTATAGGAAAGATACAGAGGCTTTGGAGAGGGTGCAAAGAAGGTTTACCAGGATGCTGCCTGGACTGAAGGGCTTGCCTTATGAAGACAGATTATCTTAGATTAGATTCCCCACAGTGTGGAAACAGGCCCTTCGGCCCAACCAGTCCACACCGATCCGCCGAAAAGTAACCAACCCAGACCCATTTCTCTCTGACTAATGCACCTAACACTACAGGCAATTTAGCATGACCAATTCAACTGACCTGCACATCTTTGGACTGTGGGAGGAAACTGGAGCACCCGGAGGAAACCCACGCAGACACAGGGAGAATGTGCAAACTCCACACAGTCAGTCGCCCGAGGCTGGAATCGAACCCGGGTCCCTGGCGCTGTGAGGCAACAGTGCTAACCACTGAGCCCATAGAGGTTGACTAAGCTCGGAATTTTCTCTCTGGAGAGAAGGAGGAAGAGAGGTGACCTGATCGAGATATACAAGATAATGAGAGGAATGCATAGAGTCAATAACCAGAGACTTTTCCCCAGGGCAGGATTGACTGGTACGAGGGGTCATAGTTTTAAGATTAGGAGGAAGGTATAGAGGGGATGTCAGAGGTAGGTTCTTTACGCAGAGAGCTGTGTGCGTTGCCAGCGGCAGTGGTGGAAGCAGAGTCATTAGGGACATTTAAGCAACTGCTGGACAGGCACATGGAGAGCAATGAATTGAGGGTGTGTCGGTTAGGTTATTTTATTTTGTCCATCAAGTCTGCTCTGTCGTTCAATGAGACCATGGTATTTAGGATAAATCTCAACTCCACTTACACAACCTTCTGTGCTATCCACAATTCTGGCCAATTCACTTCCCTCATCCAAGTCATTAACTTCTTTTGTAAATGACTGTGGACCCAGCACTGATCCCTGTGGCACTGCACTAGTAACAGGTTACCATCCTGAACGTTGATAATCTGAAACTTCCAGAAGGTGGGATGTGTGAGAGAGAGCGGCCAGGAATGGATTGAAATAGTACAGTCTGTCATTGTTTCTGGAGTTAGAGTCTGGACTCGTGCCGAAAGCTGGGAAGCAGTTCATGAGAGAGGGGGGTCTGGGTTGTCTAATGGATTACAATTCTCAGCTCATTGCACATGCGTGAGGGGATGGGATGCTGAATCTTCAGAGCAAGAGCACCAGACCCTCATGTTCCCCCTCACACTCCTCTGCAACACCTCCATACACCAGCCTTTCTCCCACCCCTTCCCACCACAAAATCCACACACACCACCAATCACCAGCCCAGCCACACATACACTTCCAACCCCCAGCCCTGTGACACCAAACCACACCCCTTTCACCTCCAAACACTGCCCATTCTAACCCAAATCCCACCCCTGATTTCTAAACTCCACCCCCTGCACTACCAAACCCCACCCCCTGCTGCATCAAACCACACCCCTTCACCTCCAACCCCGCCCATTCCAACCCAAACCCCACCTCCTTCACCACTAAACCCCAGTCCCTGCTGCATCAAACCACACCCCTTTCACCTCCAAACACCGCCCATTCTAACCCAAATCCCACCCCTGATTTCCAAACTCCACCCCTGCACTACTAAACCCCACCCACTGCTGCACCAAATCACACCCCTTCACCTCCAAACCCCGCCCATTCCAACCCAAACCCCACCTCAGTCACCACCAAACCCCACCCCTTGCTGCATCAAACCACACCCCTTCCCCTCTAAACCCGCCCATTCCAACCCAAACCCCACCTCCTTCACCACTAAACCCCACCCCCTGCTGCATCAAACCACACCCCTTTCACCTCCAAACCCCACCCACTCCAACCCAAACTCCACCCCCGACCTCCAAACCCCACCCCCTGCTGCACCAAACCACACCCCTGTATCTCCAAACCCCACCCAATTCCACCCCAAACACTGCCCCTGCTTCATCAAACCGCACCCCTGCACCTCCAGTCCCCACTCAGAACGTCAAAACCACACCCCCATCACTTGTACCTCCAAACCCCACCCATTCTACCCCAAACCCCACCACTTGTACCTCCAAACCCACCCCTCCCCAAACCCTGCCCCTGCCCCACCTCTCTTCGGGCTGTTCTTGGAAATTCTCCTTCTGTATTTCTAACACTGACTGCCCCTGATTGTGACAATCAATGCAGAAAACAGATCCTCCCTAAAATGTCTCATGGTGTCCCCAGCACACTCTGGCTGCTTCCACGTGAATTGTTTTCCAACCCAACTGGGTGTGTTTAAAACCCAATTAAACGCCCATCAGTCAAACATCTGACAGACAGGCAATAACTTTGTCAACTGAGAAATCAACTGTTGTCTCAGTGGAGGCGAATCTGCCCCATTGGAGGCATCAAATCTAGGTGCCAATATAAATATGTTTAAACTTGGTGAGTCTATTACTGTTGCAGGCTGTGTATTCCACACCCTTACTATTCTCTGAGTAAAGAAACTACCTCTGACATCTGTCCTATATCTATCACCCCTCAATTTAAAGCTATGTCCCCTCGTGCTAGCCGTCGCCATCCAAAGAAAAAGGCTCTCACTGTCCACCCTATCTTATGTCTCAGTTAAGTCACCTCTCAATCTTCTCTCCAGTGAAAACAGCCTCAAGTCCCTCAGCCTTTCCTCATACAACCTTCCCTCCATACCAGGCAACATCCTATAAATCTCCTCTGAATCCTTTCCAAAGCTTCCATATCTTCCCTATAATGCAGTGACCAGAACTGCACGCAATACTCCAGGTGTGGTCACACCAGAGTTTTGTACAGCTGCAGTATGACCTCATGGCTTCAAAACTCAATCCCTCTGCTAATACAAGCTTGCTTTCTGACCAATCCTATGTCACCGTATGCCTTCTGACCAACCCTATCAACCTGGGTGGAAACTTTCAGGGATCTATGTAGACACAGATCTCTCTGCTCATCTACATTAGCCCAGTACTCTTTATTTCCGTTACTCCTTGCAAAGTGAATCACCTCACACTTATCCATATCAAACTCCATTTGCCACCTCTCAGCCCAGCTCTGCAGCTTATCTATGTCCCCCTGTAACCTGCAACATCCTTCGGCACGATCCACAACTCCACTGACCTTAGTGTCATCTGCGAATTTACTAATCCATCCTTCTACGCCTCCGTCCAGATCAAGTATAAAAACTGCAGTGGCCCCCAAACAGATCCTTGCGGTACACCATTAATAACTGAACTCCAGAATGAACATTTCCCATTAACCACCACCCTCTGTCTTCTTTCAGCTAGCCAATTTCTGATCCAAACCACTATATCTCCCTCAATCCCATGCCTCCATATTTTGTGCAATAGCCTACCGTGGGGAACCTTATCAAACACCTTACTGAAATCTATATACACCACATCAACTGCTTTACCCTCATTCACCTGTTCTCAAAGAACTCAACAAGGTTTATGAGGCACATCCTCCCTTCATGAAACCATGTTTACTATCCCTAATCAACTTATTGATTGGCTTTCATTGGCAGGGGGATTGAGTTTAAGAACCGCAAAGTTATTCTGCTGCTTGATAAAGCCCTAGTTAGACTACACTTGGAATATTGTGTTCAGTTCTGGTCGCCTCATTATAGGAAGGATGTGGAAGCTTTAGAGACTGTGCAGAGGAGACTTACCAGGATGCTGTCTGGACTGGAGGGAGTTAGGTCTTTTCTCATTGGAGGGAAGAAGGATGTGAGGTGACTTGATAGAGGTGTACAAAATGGTGAGAGGCACACAGAGAGACTTTTTCCCGGGTTTAAATGCTATCACGGGAGGGCATAACTTTAAGGTGATTGAAGAAAGTTATAGAGGAGATGTCAGAGGTAGGTTCTTTACTCATGGAGTGGTAGGTGCATGGAATGCACTACCAGCAGTGATAAGAGCTGAAAATGTGTTGCTGGAAAAGCGCAGCAGGTCAGGCAGCATCCAAGGAGCAGGAGAATCGACGTTTCGGGCATGAGCCCTTCTTAAGGGCTCATGCCCGAAACGTCGATTCTCCTGCTCCTTGGATGCTGCCTGACCTGCTGCGCTTTTCCAGCAACACATTTTCAGCTCTGATCTCCATTATCTGCAGTCCTCACTTTCTCCTGCCAGCAGTGATAGTATAGTCAGATTCATTAGGACATTTAAGCAACTTGGATAGGCACATGGATGATAGTCCAATGTAGGGTATGTAGGTTAGTCTGAGCTTCGAGTAGGATAAAAGGCCAGCACAACATCAAAGGCCGAAGGGCCTGTACTGTGCTGTACTGTTCTATGTTCCCTGAAGCTGCCATCCTTACACTATCTGACACTCAGCCCTGCACCAAGCTTAAAATTGATGAGGTATCCATTGATGTAAATATCCTTTGCCACACAGTTAGGTCTGGATCATCTGTTCCCCCTCAGAATATCTATTGTAGGTTTTGCTACCGTATTAACTCTTGTGTGAGTAGCTATTTGAAGTTTTGCTGACTCTGTTGCTGCCCTACTTTGGCACATTTAGTGAGAGTGATTTCTTGCTTTACAGATCAAGCCTTCCTGTTTCCATGACCCACTGGTTCTCCCGCTTGAAGAGATCGCTGCAGCTTTTCAGCTCCGCTCAAACGAGAGAGATACTGACACTTCCTTTTCGAATGGTCACTTTTTAAGGGTTATTTTTGCTCTTGCAATTGGAAACTCCTCGACATTTGTTGAACTGTCTTTATATGGCAATGTTAGCATTTGTTTTAGCATTCACATCTCAGAGGTAAACCGTTCCAGAAAACCGATAAACGGTAAGCATTTCCAAAAGAGAGAACCATCTTCAGCTGACATTCAATGAAAGTACGATCAGTAAAACCCCACCGTCAAGAAGCTGGGAGCTACCCTTGACCAGGAACTGAACTGGATCGGCTGTATACCCACTGCACGTGGAGAGCAGTGAGTTGAGGGGTGCGTAGGTTAAGTTATTATATTTTACATGAGGATTAAACCTCGGCACAACATCGTGGGCCAAAGGGCCTGTTCTGTGCTGTACTTTTCTATATTCTATGTTGTATGTATAAATACTGAGGGAACAAAAAGCTAAGAATTCTGTGGCAAGTAACACCCCTCCTGACTTCCGAAAGCCTATGCCCACCTACATACTCCATACTAGCCTGGCTGGGTGCAGTCATGTACAACAGCACTCCGCCAACAATCGCGGAGCTCAACATCACTAACTCTGGAAACAAGGAAGGAGAGCTGGACATTTCAGAAGTGCTTTCGAAAGTGTTTCGCAGCCAGTGATGTATTCCGCAGTACCTTCAATAAACGATCCGTAAACTTCTTTTGATCTTTCTACGAGAGTAAAACACCTGAACGTATTGGGAATGTGCCTTACAACGTAAAGAGAATACATCAGTGGCTTGTCTTCCTTGAATAATTTTTCCCAGATCTCCGTGGCGGATGATTGATCCTGTGGCACATGACACCACGTAAACTCCATGCCTAACCTTACCAGCTTCATTATGTTTGCAAACAGAGGGACATCCCTCATTAAAATTTGTTAACAAACCCTTCCCCACCCAATTTATCACGGGGGCAAAGGATCTTCCAGAGTCAGGATTGGTTTTCAGTGAGTGCATCTGTCTTTACATTGGCCAGAATTCAAGATTTCTTAAAAACGCTCTTTATTAAGAATATCTGTGTGGTGATTTGGCAGCAGAACTCCGAAACAACTCCTCTCTAACTCCGACCTAATACCATTCTAATTCTGAGCTAACTCCTGTCTAACTCTGACCTAATACCACCCGAACTCCGACCTAACTCCACTCTAACTCCAAACTAACCCCACTCTAACTCTGACCTAACCCCATTCTAACTCCGACCAAACTCCATTCTAACTCTGACCTAACCCCACTCTAACTGTGACCTAACTCCACTCTAACTCTGACCTAACTCCATTCTAACCCTGACCTAACTCCACTCTAACTCTGACCTAAGCCCAGTCTAACTCTGACCTAACTCCACGCTAACTCTGACCTAAGCCCAGTCTAACTCTGACATAACTCCACTCTAACACTGACCTAACTCTATTCTAACTCTGAACTAACTCCTTTATAACTCTGATCTAAGTCCATTCTAACTCTGAGCTAACACCACTCTAACTCTGACCTAATCCCACTCTAACTCTGATCTAACTCCATTCTAACTCTGACCTAACTCCACTCTAACTCTAACCTAACTACATTCTAACTCTGACATCACTCCACTCTAACTCCGACTTAACTCAACTTCCTGAAGAAGGGCTAATGCCCGAAACGTCGATTCTCCTGTTCCCTAGATGCTGCCTGACCTGCTGCGCTTTTCCAGCAACGCATTTCCATCTCTTAACTCAATTCTAACTCTGACCTAAGCCCACTCTAACTCTGACATAACGCCACTCTAACACTGACCTAACTCCATTCTAACTCTGAACTAACTCCTTTATAACTCTGATCTAAGTCCATTCTAACTCTGAGCTAACACCACTCTAACTCTGACCTAATCCCACTCTAACTCTGACCTAACTCCATTCTAACTCTGACCGAACTCCACTCTAACTCTAACCTAACTACATTCTAACTCTGACATCACTCCACTCTAACTCCGACTTAACTCAACTTCCTGAAGAAGGGTTAATGCCCGAAACGTCGATTCTCCTGTTCCCTAGATGCTGCCTGACCTGCTGCGCTTTTCCAGCAACGCATTTCCATCTCTTAACTCAATTCTAACTCTGACCTAACTCCATTCTAACTCTGCTCTAACTCCTTTCCAACTCCGACCTAACTCCACTCTAACTCTGAACGTACACCACTCTAACTCCGACCCAACTCCACTTTAACTCTGACTTAACTCCATTCTAACTCTGACCTAACTCCATTCTAACTCTGACCTAACACCACTCTAACGCTGACCTAACCCCACTCTAACTCTGACCTAACTCCACTCTAACTCTAACCTAACTACATTCTAACTCTGACCTAACCCAACTCTAACTCAGACCTAACTCCACTCTAACACTGACCTAACACCACTCTAACTCTGCCTTAACTCCTTTCCAACTCTGACCTAACTCCACTCTAACTCCAACCTAACTCCACTCTGTGACATAACTCCGCTCGAACTCTGACATAACTCAACTCTAACTCTGACATAACTCCACGCTAACTCCAAACTAACTCCACTCCAACTCCGACCTAACTCCACTCAAACTCTGATCGTACACCACTCTAACTCCGACCTAACTCCATTTTAACTCTGATCTAACTCCACTCTAACTCTGATCTAACTCCACTCTAATTCTGACCTAACCCCACTAAAACTCTGACGTAACCCCACTCTAACTCTGACCTAACCCCACCCTAACTGTGACCTAACGCCACGCTAACTCTGAGCTAACACCACTCTAACTCTTAATTAACTCCACTCTAACTCTGACCTAACTCCATTCTAACTATGACCTATCTCCACTCTAACTCCAATCTAACGCCACTCTAACTCTGACCGAACTCCATTCTAACTCTGAACTAACTCCAAACTAACGCCGAAGTAATGACACTCTAACTCTGACCTAACTCCATTCTAACTCAGACCTAACTCCATTCTCACTCTGACCTAGTTCCACACTATCTCTGAAGTAACACCACTCGAACTCCGACCTAACTCCAGTCTAAATCTGACCGAATTCCACTCTAAATCTGACCTACCTCCATTCAACTCCGTCCAAACTCCACACTAACTCTGACCAAACACCATTCTAACTGTGACCTAATTTCATTCTAACTCTGAACTAACTCCACTCTAACTCCGACCTAACTCCATTCTAACTCTGACCTAACTCCACTCTAACTCTGAACTAACTCCATTCTTACTTGGACCAAACTCCACTCTAACTCTGACTGAACTCCATTCTAACCCCAACCTAACTCCACTCTAACTCTGACTGAACTCCATTCTAACCCCAACCTAACTCCACTCTAACTTGGATCTAACCCCGCTCTAACTATGACCTAACTCCATTCTAACTCTGACCTAACTCCACTCTAATTCTGACCTAACCCCACACTAACTGTGACCTAACTCCACGCTAACTCTGACCTAACCCCACTCTAACTCTGACTTAACTCCACACTAACTCAGACCTAACTCCACTCAAACACTGACCTAACACCACTCTAACTCTGACCTAACTCCACTCTAATTTTGACATAAGTCCAGTCGAACTCTGACCTAACTCCACTCTAACTCAGACCTAACTCCACTCAAACACTGACCTAACACCACTCTAATTCTAACCTAACTCCATCCCAACTCTGACCTAACTCCACTCTAACTCCAACCTAACTCCATTCTAACTGTGACCTAACTCAATTCTAACTCTGACCTTACTCCATTCCAACTCTGACCTAACTCCATTCTAACTGTGACCTAACTTCACTCTAACTCTGACCTCACTCCACTGTAACTCCGACCTAACTCCATTCTAACTCTGACCAAACTCCACTCTAACTCTGACCTAACTCCATTCTAACTCCGACGTAACTCCACTCTAACTCCGACCTAACTCCATTGTAACTCTGACCTAACACGACATTAACTCTGAACTGACTCCATTCTAACTCTGACCTAACTCCATTCTAACTCAGACCGAACTCCACACTAACTCCGACCTAACTCCTCTAACTATGACCTAACCACACTCTAACTCTGAACTAACTCCACTCCAACTCTGACCTAACTCCATTCTAACTCTGACCTAACGCCATTCTAACTCTGAACTAACTCCACTCTAACTCTGACCGAACTCCACTCTAACTCTGAACTAACTCCACTCTAACTCTGACCTAACAACACTTTAATTCTGACGTAACTCCACTCTAACTCTGACATAACTCCATTTTAACTACGGCCTAACTCCACTCTAACTCTGACCTAACTCCATTCTAACTCTGACCTAACTCTACACTAACTCTGAGCTAACTCCACTCTAACTCCGAACCAACTCCACTCTAACCCTGACTTAACTCCACTCAAACGGTGACCTAACTCCTTTATAACTCTGACCTAACTCCATACTAACTCTGATCTAACACCGCTCTAACATGAACCTAACTCCATTCTAACTCCGACCCAACTCCACTCTAACTCCGACCTAAATTCATTCTAACTCTGAACTAACTCCTTTATAACTCTGACCTAAGTCGATTCTAACTCTGACCTAACCCCACACTAACTATGACCTAAACCCACTCTAACTCTGACCTAACTCCATTCTAACTCTGAATGAACTCCACTCTAACTCTGACCTAACTCCATTCTAACTCTGACCTAACGCCACTCTAACTATGACCTAACTCCATTCTAACTCTGACCTAACGCCATTCTAACTCTGAACTAACTCCACTCTAACTCTGACCGAACTCCACTCTAACTCTGACCTAACTCCACTCGAACTCCAATCTAACTCCACTCTAACTGTGACCTAACTCCACACTAACTCTGACATAACTCCACTCTAACTCCAAACTAACTCTAAACTAACTCTAACCTAACTCCATTCTAACTCCAAATTAACTCCACACTAACTCCGACCTAACTTCACTCAAACTCTGACCGTACACCACTCTAACTCCGACCCAACTCCACTTTAACTCTGACCTAACTCCACTCTAACTCTGATCTAACTCCACTCTAATTCTGACCTAACCCCACTATAACTCTGACGTAACCCCATTCTAACTCTGACGTAACCCCACCCTAACTGTGACCTAACACCACGCTAACTCTGACCTAACTCCATTCTAACTCTGACCTAACTCCACTCTAACTCTGACCTAAGCCCAGTCTAACTCTGACCTAACCCCACACTAACTGTGACCTAACCCCACTATAACTCTGACGTAACCCCACTCTAACTCTGACCTAACCCCACCCTAACTGTGACCTAACACCACGCTAACTCTGAGCTAACACCACTCTAACTCTTACTTAACTCCACTCTAATTTTGACATAAGTCCAGTCGAACTCTGACCTAACTCCACTCTAACTCAGACCTAACTCCACTCAAACACTGACCTAACACCACTCTAATTCTAACCTAACTCCATTCCAACTCTGACCTAACTCCACTCTAACTCCAACCTAACTCCATTCTAACTGTGACCTAACTCAATTCTAACTCTGACCTTACTCCATTCCAACTCTGACCTAACTCGATTCTAACTGTGACCTAACTTCACTCTAACTCTGACCTCACTCCACTGTAACTCCGACCTAACTCCATTCTAACTCTGACCAAACTCCACTCTAACTCTGACCTAACTCCATTCTAACTCCGACGTAACTCCACTCTAACTCCGACCTAACTCCATTGTAACTCTGACCTAACACGACATTAACTCTGAACTGACTCCATTCTAACTCTGACCTAACTCCATTCTAACTCAGACCGAACTCCACACTAACTCCGACCTAACTCCTCTAACTATGACCTAACCACACTCTAACTCTGAACTAACTCCACTCTAACTCTGACCTAACTCCATTCTAACTCTGACCTAACACCACTCTAACTCTGACCTAACTCCACTCTAACTCCAACCTAACTCCATTCTAACTGTGACCTAACTCAATTCTAACTCTGACCTTACTCCATTCCAACTCTGACCTAACTCGATTCTAACTGTGACCTAACTTCACTCTAACTCTGACCTCACTCCACTGTAACTCCGACCTAACTCCATTCTAACTCTGACCAAACTCCACTCTAACTCTGACCTAACTCCATTCTAACTCCGACGTAACTCCACTCTAACTCCGACCTAACTCCATTGTAACTCTGACCTAACACGACATTAACTCTGAACTGACTCCATTCTAACTCTGACCTAACTCCATTCTAACTCAGACCGAACTCCACACTAACTCCGACCTAACTCCTCTAACTATGACCTAACCACACTCTAACTCTGAACTAACTCCACTCTAACTCTGACCGAACTCCACTCTAACTCTGAACTAACTCCACTCTAACTCTGACCTAACAACACTTTAATTCTGACGTAACTCCACTCTAACTGTGACATATCTCCATTTTAACTACGGCCTAACTCCACTCTAACTCTGACCTAACTCCATTCTAACTCTGACCTAACTCTACACTAACTCTGAGCTAACTCCACTCTAACTCCGAACCAACTCCACTCTAACCCTGACTTAACTCCACTCAAACGGTGACCTAACTCCTTTATAACTCTGACCTAACTCCATACTAACTCTGATCTAACACCGCTCTAACATGAACCTAACTCCATTCTAACTCCGACCCAACTCCACTCTAACTCCGACCTAAATTCATTCTAACTCTGAACTAACTCCTTTATAACTTTGACCTAAGTCGATTCTAACTCTGACCTAACCCCACACTAACTCTGACCTAAACCCACTCTAACTCTGACCTAACTCCATTCTAACTCTGAATGAACTCCACTCTAACTCTGACCTAACTCCATTCTAACTCTGACCTAACGCCACTCTAACTATGACCTAACTCCATTCTAACTCTGACCTAACGCCATTCTAACTCTGAACTAACTCCACTCTAACTCTGACCGAACTCCACTCTAACTCTGACCTAACTCCACTCGAACTCCAATCTAACTCCACTCTAACTGTGACCTAACTCCACACTAACTCTGACATAACTCCACTCTAACTCCAAACTAACTCTAAACTAACTCTAACCTAACTCCATTCTAACTCCAAATTAACTCCACACTAACTCCGACCTAACTTCACTCAAACTCTGACCGTACACCACTCTAACTCCGACCCAACTCCACTTTAACTCTGACCTAACTCCACTCTAACTCTGATCTAACTCCACTCTAATTCTGACCTAACCCCACTATAACTCTGACGTAACCCCACTCTAACTCTGACCTAACCCCACCCTAACTGTGACCTAACACCACGCTAACTCTGAGCTAACACCACTCTAACTCTTACTTACTCCACTCTAACTCTTACTTAACACGACTCTAACTCTGACCTAACTCCATTCTAACTCTGACGTAACTCCACTCTAACTCTGACCTAACTCCATTCTAACTCTGACCTAACTTCATTCTAACTCTGACCTAGTTCCACACTATCTCTGAAGTAACACCACTCGAAGTCCGACCTATCACCAGTCTAAATCTGACCGATCTCCACTCTATGTCTGACCTACCTCCATTCAACTCCGTCCAAACTCCACACTAACTCTGACCTATCACCATTCTAACTGTGACCTAATTTCATTCTAACTCTGAACTAACTCCACTTTAACTCCAAACTAACTCCATTCTAACTCTGACCTAACTCCATTCTAACTCTGAACTAACTCCACTCTAACTCTGACCTAACTCCATTCTAACTCTGACGTAACTCCACTCTAACTCTGACCTAACTCCATTCTAACTCAGATCTAACTCCATTCTAACTCTGACCTAGTTCCACACTATCTCTGAAGTAACACCACTCGAACTCCGACCTAACTCCATTCGAAATCTGACCGAACTCCACTCTAAGTCTGACCTACCTCCATTCAACTCCGTCCAAACTCCTCACTAACTCTGACCCAACACCATTCTAACAGTGACTTAATTTCATTGTATCTCTGAACTAACTCCACTCTAACTCTGACCTAAATCCACTCTAACTCTGACCTAACTCCACTCTAACTCTGACCTAACTCCACTCTAATTTTGACCTAAGTCCAGTCGAACTCTGACCTAACTCCACTCTAACACTGACCTAACACCACTCTAACTCTGACTTAACTCCACTCTAACTCTGACCTGACACCACTCTAACTCTGACTTAACTCCATGCTAACTCTGACCTAACACCACTCTAACTCTGACTTAACTCCACGCTAACTCTGAACTAACTCCACTCTAACTCTGACCTAACTCCATTCTAACACTGACCTAACACCACTTTAACTCTGACTTAACTCCACGCTAACTCTGACCTAACTCCACTCTAACTCTGACCTAACTCCTTTCCAACTCTGACCTAACTCCACTCTAACTCCAACCTAACTCCACTCTAACTGTGACCTAACTCCATTCCAACTCTGACCTTACTCCATTCCAAATCTGACCTAACTCCATTCTAACTCTGACCTAAGTCCATTCTAACTCTGACCTAACTCCACTCTAACTATTACTTAACTCCACTCTAACTCTGACCTAACTCCATTCTAACTCTGACCTAACTCCACTCTAACACTGACCTAAGCCCAGTTTAACTCTGACCTAACTCCACACTAAGTCTGACCCAACCCCACTCTAAGTCTGACCCAACCCCACTCTACCACTGACTTAACTCCACTCTAACTCTGACCTAACTTCATTCTAACTATGACCTAACTCCACTCTAACTCCTATCTAACTCCACTCTAACTACGACCTAACGCCACTCTAACTCTGACTTAACAGCATTCTAACCCCAACCTAACTCCAATCTAACTCTGAACTAATGCCACTCTAACTCTGACCTAACTCCATTCTAACTCTGACCTAACTCCACTCTACCTCTGAACTAACTCCACTCTAACTCCGACCTAACTCCATTCTAACTCCGACGTAACTCCATTCTAACTCTGACCTAACTCCACTCTAACTGTGACCTAACTCCACTCGAAATCCAACCTAACTCCATTCAAACTCTGACCTAACTCCACGCTAACTCTGACCTAACACTACTCTAACTCTGATCTAACTCCACTCTAACACTGATCTAACCCCACTCTAACTGTGACCTAACTCCACGCTAACTCTGACCTAACATCACTCTAACTCTAACTTAACTCCACTCTAACTCTGACCTAACTCCACTCTAACTCTGACCTAACTCCACTCAAACTCTGACTTAAATCCATTCCATCTCCAACCTAACTCCACTCAAACTCCGACCTAACTCCATTCCTACTCTGACCTAACTCCACTCTAACTGTGGCCTCACTCCATTCTAATTCTGACCTTACTCCATTCTAACTCTGACCTAACTCTATTCGAACTCTGATCTAACTCCATTCTAACTCCGACCTAACTCCACTTGAACACCAACCTAACTCCACTCTAACTTGGATCTAACTCCACTCTACCTCTGACCTAACTGCACTCTAACTGTGACCTCACTCCATTCTAACTCTGACCATACTCCATTCTAACTCTGACCTTACTCCATTCTAACTCTGAACTAACTCCACTCTAACTCTGACCTTACTCCACCCCAACTCCGACCTAACTCCATTCTAACTCTGACCGAATTCCACTCCAACTCTGGCCTAACGCCACTCTAAGTCCGACCTAACTCCATTCAAACTATGAGCTAACTCCACTCTAACTTTGACCTAACTCCACTCTAACTCTCACCTAACTCCAGTCTAACTCTGACCTAACTCCACTCTAACTCCGACCTAACTCCACTCTAACTCTGACCTAACTTCCCTCTAACTCTGACCTAAGTCCATTCTAACTCAGATCTTGCTCCATTCTAACTCTGACATAACTCCACTCTAACTCTGACTTAACCCCACTCTAACTGTGACCTAACTCCATGCTAACTCCGACCTAACTCCACTCTAACTCCGACCCAACTCCATTCTAACTCCGACCTAAATTCATTCTAACTCTGACCTAACTCCTTTATAACTCTGACCTAAGTCGATTCTAACTCTGAACTAACTCCACTCTAACTCTGACCTAACTCCTTTCTAACTCTGACATAACTCCATTCTAACTCCGACCTAACTCAATTCTAACTCTGACCTAACTCCATTCTAACTCTGCTCTAACTCCTTTCCAACTCCGACCTAACTCCACTCTAACTCTGACCGTACACCACTCTAACTCCGACCCAACTCCACTTTAACTCTGACCTAACTCCACTCTAACTCTGACCAAACTCCATTCTAACTCTGACCTAACACCACTCTAACTCTGACCTAACCCCACACTAACTCTGACCTAATCCCACTCTAACTCTGACCTAACTCCATTCTAACTCTGAACTAACTCCACTCTAACTCTGACCGTACACCACTCTAACTCCGACCCAACTCCACTTTAACTCTGACCTAACTCCACTCTAACTCTGACCTAACTCCATTCTAACTCTGACCTAACACCACTCTAACTCTGACCTAACCCCACTCTAACTCTGACCTAACTCCTCTCTAACTCTGACGTAACTCCATTCTAACTCTGAACTAACTCCTTTATAACTCTGACCTAACTCCATTGTAACTCTGACCTAACACCACTCTAACTCTGACCTAACCCCATTCTAACTCTGACCTAACTCCTCTCTAACTCTGACGTAACTCAATTCTAACTCTGAACTAACTCCTTTATAACTCTGACCTAACTCCATTATAACTCTGACCTAACACCACTCTAACGCTGACCTAACCCCACTCTAACTCTGACCTAACCCCACTCTAACTCTGACCTAACTCCACTCTATCTCTGACCTAACTACATTCTCACTCTGACCTCACCCAACTCTAACTCAGACCTAACTCCACTCCAAAACTGACCTAACACCACTCTAACTCTGCCCAAACCCCTTTCCAACTCTGATGTAACTCCACTCTAACTCCAACCTAACTCCACTCTGTGACCTAACTCCACTCTAACTCTGACATAACTCCACTCTAACTCCAAACTAACTCCACTCTAACTCCGACATAACTCCACTCAAACTCTGACCGTACACCACTCTAACTCCGACCCAACTCCACTTTAACTCTGACCTAACTCCACTCTAACTCTGATCTAACTCCACTCTAACTCTGACCTAACCCCACGCTAACTCTGAGCTAACATCACTCTAACACTTATTTAACTCCACTCTAACTCTGACCTAACTCCATTCTATCTCTGACCTAACTCCACTCTAACTCTGACCTAAACCCAGTCTAACTCTGACCTAACTCCACACTAAGTCTGACCCAACCCCACTCTAATTCTGATCCAACCTCTGACTTAACTGCACTCTAACTCTGACCTAGTTCCACACTATCTCTGAAGTAACACCACTTGAACTCCGACCTAACTCCATTCGAAATCTGACCGAACTCCACTCTAAGTCTGACCTACCTCCATTCAACTCCGTCCAAACTCCTCACTAACTCTGACCCAACACCATTCTAACTGTGACTTAATTTCATTGTAACTCTGAACTAACTCCACTTTAACTCCGACCTAACTCCATTCTAACTCTGACCTAACCCCACTCTAACTCTGACCTAACTCCATTCTAACTCTGACCTAACTCCATTCTAACTCTGACCTAATTCCATTCTAACTCTGACCTAACTCCACTCCAATTCTGACCTGACCCCACTATAACTCTGATGTAACCCCACTCTAACTCTGAACTAACTCCACTCTAACTCTGACCTAACTCCATTCTAACTCTAACCTAACTACATTCTAACTCTGACCTAACCCTACTCTAACTCAGACCTAACTCCACTCTAACACTGACCTAACACCACTCTAATTCTCCCCTAAGTCCTTTCCAACTCTGACCTAACTCCACTCGAACTCCAATCTAACTCCACTCTAACTGTGACCTAACTCCACACTAACTCTGACATAACTCCACTCTAACTCCAAACTAACTCTAAACTAACTCCAACCTAACTCCATTCTAACTCCAAACTAACTCCACACTAACTCCGACCTAACTTCACTCAAACTCTGACCGTACACCACTCTAACTCCGACCCAACTCCACTTTAACTCTGACCTAACTCCACACTAACTCTGATCTAACTCCACTCTAATTCTGACCTAACCCCACTATAACTCTGACGTAACCCCATTCTAACTCTGACCTAACCCCACCCTAACTGTGACCTAACACCACGCTAACTCTGACCTAACTCCATTCTAACTCTGACCTAACTCCACTCTAACTCTGACCTAAGCCCAGTCTAACTCTGACCTAACTCCACACTAAGTCTGACCCAACCCCACGCTAAGTCTGACCCAAACCCACTCTAAATCAGACTTAACTCCATTCTAACTCTGACCTGTCTCCACTCTAACTCCATTCTAACTCCGACCTAATGCCACTCTAACTCTGACTTAACCGTATTCTACCCCCAACCTAACTCCACTCTACCTCTGAACTAACTCCACTCTAACTCCGACCTAACTCCATTCTAACTCTGACGTAACTCCACTCTAACTCTGACCTACCTACATTCTATCTCCGACCTAACTCCATTCTAACTCTGACCTAACTCCACTCTAACTGTGACCTAACTCCACTCAAACTCTGACCTAACTCCACGCTAACTCTGACCTAACACTACTCTAACTCTGATCTAACTCCACTCTAACTCTGACCTAACCCCACTCTAACTGTGACCTAACTCCACGCTAACTCTGACCTAACATCACTCTAACTCTAACTTAACTCCACTCTAACTCCGACCTAACTCCACTCAAACTCTGACTTAAATCCATTCCATCTCCGACCTAACTCCACTCAAACTCCGACCTAAATGCATTCTAACTCTGACCTAACTCCACTCTAACTCTGATCTAATTCCATTCTAACTCAGACCTAACTCCACTCTAACTCTGACCTAACTCCACTCCAACTCCGACCTAACTTCACTCTAACTCCGACCAGACTCCACTCTAAATCCAACCTAACTCCATTCCTACTCTGACCTAACTCCACTCTAACTGTGGCCTCACTCCATTCTAATTCTGACCTTACTACATTCTAACTCTGACCTAACTCTATTCGAACTCTGACCTAACTCCATTCTAACTCTGACCTAACTTCATTCTAACACTGACCTAACTCCACTCGAACACCAACCTAACTCCACTCTAACTTGGATCTAACTCCACTCTACCTCTGACCTAACTGCACTCTAACTGTGACCTCACTCCATTCTAACTCTGACCATACTCCATTCTAACTCTGACCTTACTCCATTCTAACTCTGAACTAACTCCACTCTAACTCTGACCTTACTCCACCCCAACTCCGACCTAACTCCATTCTAACTCTGACCGAATTCCACTCCAACTCTGGCCTAACGCCACTCTAAGTCCGACCTAACTCCATTCAAACTATGAGCTAACTCCACTCTAACTTTGACCTAACTCCACTCGAACTCAAAACTAACTCCATTTTAACTCTGAACATACTCCATTCTAACTCTGACCTAACTCCACTCTAACTCTGACATAACTCCACTCTAACTCCAAACTAACTCCATTCTAACTCCAAACTAACTCCACACTAACTCTGACCTAACTTCACTCAAACTCTGACCGTACACCACTCTAACTCCGACCCAACTCCACTTTAACTCTGACCTAACTCCACTCTAACTCTGATCTAACTCCACTCTAATTCTGACCTAACCCCACTATAACTCTGACGTAACCCCACTCTAACTCTGACCTAACCCCACCCTAACTGTGACCTAACACCACGCTAACTCTGACCTAACTCCATTCTAACTCTGACCTAACTCCACTCTAACTCTGACCTAAGCCCAGTCTAACTCTGACCTAACTCCACACTAAGTCTGACCCAACCCCACGCTAAGTCTGACCCAAACCCACTCTAAATCAGACTTAACTCCATTCTAACTCTGACCTGTCTCCACTCTAACTCCATTCTAACTCCGACCTAATGCCACTCTAACTCTGACTTAACCGTATTCTACCCCCAACCTAACTCCACTCTACCTCTGAACTAACTCCACTCTAACTCCGACCTAACTCCATTCTAACTCTAACGTAACTCCACTCTAACTCTGACCTACCTACATTCTATCTCCAACCTAACTCCATTCTAACTCTGACCTAACTCCACTCTAACTGTGACCTAACTCCACTCAAACTCTGACCTAACTCCACGCTAACTCTGACCTAACACTACTCTAACTCTGATCTAACTCCACTCTAACTCTGACCTAACCCCACTCTAACTGTGACCTAACTCCACGCTAACTCTGACCTAACATCACTCTAACTCTAACTTAACTCCACTCTAACTCCGACCTAACTCCACTCAAACTCTGACTTAAATCCATTCCATCTCCGACCTAACTCCACTCAAACTCCGACCTAAATGCATTCTAACTCTGACCTAACTCCACTCTAACTCTGATCTAATTCCATTCTAACTCAGACCTAACTCCACTCTAACTCTGACCTAACTCCACTCCAACTCCGACCTAACTTCACTCTAACTCCGACCAGACTCCACTCTAAATCCAACCTAACTCCATTCCTACTCTGACCTAACTCCACTCTAACTGTGGCCTCACTCCATTCTAATTCTGACCTTACTACATTCTAACTCTGACCTAACTCTATTCGAACTCTGGCCTAACTCCATTCTAACTCTGACCTAACTTCATTCTAACACTGACCTAACTTCCCTCTAACTCAGACCTAACTCCACTCGAACACCAACCTAACTCCACTCTAACTTGGATCTAACTCCACTCTACCTCTGACCTAACTGCACTCTAACTGTGACCTCACTCCATTCTAACTCTGACCATACTCCATTCTAACTCTGACCTTACTCCATTCTAACTCTGAACTAACTCCACTCTAACTCTGACCTTACTCCACCCCAACTCCGACCTAACTCCATTCTAACTCTGACCGAATTCCACTCCAACTCTGGCCTAACGCCACTCTAAGTCCGACCTAACTCCATTCAAACTATGAGCTAACTCCACTCTAACTTTGACCTAACTCCACTCGAACTCAAAACTAACTCCATTTTAACTCTGAACATACTCCATTCTAACTCTGACCTAACTCCACTCTAACTCTGACATAACTCCACTCTAACTCCAAACTAACTCCATTCTAACTCCAAACTAACTCCACACTAACTCTGACCTAACTTCACTCAAACTCTGACCGTACACCACTCTAACTCCGACCCAACTCCACTTTAACTCTGACCTAACTCCACTCTAACTCTGATCTAACTCCACTCTAATTCTGACCTAACCCCACTATAACTCTGACGTAACCCCACTCTAACTCTGACCTAACCCCACCCTAACTGTGACCTAACACCACGCTAACTCTGACCTAACTCCATTCTAACTCTGACCTAACTCCACTCTAACTCTGACCTAAGCCCAGTCTAACTCTGACCTAACTCCACACTAAGTCTGACCCAACCCCACGCTAAGTCTGACCCAACCCCACTCTAAATCAGACTTAACTCCATTCTAACTCTGACCTGTCTCCACTCTAACTCCATTCTAACTCCGACCTAATGCCACTCTAACTCTGACTTAACCGTATTCTACCCCCAACCTAACTCCACTCTACCTCTGAACTAACTCCACTCTAACTCCGACCTAACTCCACTCTAACTCTGAACTAACTCCACTCTAACTCTGACCTTACTCCACTCCAAATCCGATTTAACTCGATTCTAACTCTGAACTAACTCCACTCTAACTCTGAACTAACTCCACTACAACTCCGACCTAATTTCACTCTAACTCTAATCTAACGGCACTCTAAGTCCGACCTACATCCATTCTAACTCTGACCTAACTCCACTCTAACTCTGACCTAACTCCACTCTAACTCTGAACTAACTCCACTCTAACTCTAACCTTACTCCACCGCAACTCCGACCTAACTCCATTCTAACTCTGACCGAATTCCACTCCAACTCTGAACTAACTCCACTACAACTCCGATCTAATTCCACTCTAACTCCAATCTAACGGCACTCTAAGTCTGACCTAACTCCATTCTTTCTCTGACCTAACTCCACTCTAAATCCGACCTAATTCCATTCTTTCTCTGACCTAACTCCACTCTAACTCTGACCAAACTCCACTCTAACTCTCACCTAACTCCATTCTACCTCTGACCTAACTCCATTCTAACTCTGACCTAACTCCACTCTAACTCCCCTCTTACTCTGACCGAAGTCCATTCTAATTCTGACCTTACTCCATTCTTACTCTGACCCAACTCCACTCTCACTATGACCTAACTCCATTCGACCTCACACCTAAATCCACTCAAACTCTGACCTAACTCTATTCTAACTCTGACCTAACTCCATTCTAACTTCGACCTGACTCCATTTTAATTCTGACCTTACTCCATTCTAACTATGACCCAACTCCATCTCCATCTATGACCTAACTCCATTCGACCTCACACCTAACTCCACTCTAACACTGACTTAATTCCATTCTAACTCTGACCTAACTCCACTCTAACTTCGACCTGACTCCATTCTAACTTTGACCTTATCCATTCTAACTCTGACCTTACTCCACTCTAACTCAGACCTAACTCCATTCCAACTCCGACCTAACTCTACTCTAACTACGACTCAACTTCCATCTTACTCTGACCTAACTCCACTCTAACTCTGAACAACTCCACTCAAACTTCGACCTAACTCCACTCTAACTCGAAACTAACTCCATTCTAACTCTGACCTAACTTCACTCTAACTTCGACCTAACTCCATTCTAACTCTGACATAACTCCACTCTAACTCTGACCTAGCTTCACTCTAACTCTGATCTAACTGCACTCTAAGTCTGACCTCACTCCATTCTAACTCTGACCTACGTCCATTCTAACTTTGACCAAACTCCGCTCTAACTCAAAACTAACTCCATTTTAACTCTGAACATACTCCATTCTAACTCTGACCTAACTCCAGTCTAACTCTGACCTAAGTCCATTCTAATTCTGACTTCACTCCACTCTTATTCTGACCTATCTCTACTCTAACTCAGACACAACTCCCCTCTTACTCTGACCTAACTCCACTCTAACTCCGACCTAACTCCCCTCTTACTTCGACCTAACTCCACTCTAACACTGACTTAATTCCATTCTAACTCTGACCTAACTCCACTTTAGCTCTGGCCTAACTCCACTCTAAGTTTGACCTAACTTCACTCTAACTGCGACATAACTCCACTGTAACTCCATCCAAACTCCACTCTAACTCTGACCTAATTCTACTCCAACCCGACCTAACTTCACTCCAACTCAGACCTAACTCCACTCTAATTCCAACCCAACTCCAATTCTAACTCTGACCTAACTCCATTCTAACACTGACCTAAGTCCCCTCTAACTCTGACCTTACTCCATTCTAACTCTGACCTTACTCCATTCTAATTCTGACCGAACTCCACTCTAACTCTGACCTAACTCCGCTCAAACTCTGATCTAACTCCACTCTAATTCCGACCTAACTCCAGTATAACTCTGACCGAGTTCCACTCTAACTCTGACCTAACTCCACTCCAACTCCGACTTAACTCCACTCTAACTCTGACCTAACTCCACTCCAACTCTGACTTAACTCCACTCTAACTTCGACCTGACTCCATTCTAACTCTGACCTTACTCCACTCTAACTCAGACCTAACTCCATTCCAACTCCGACCTAACTCTACTCTAACTACGACTCAACTTCCATCTTACTCTGACCTAACTCCACTCTAACTCTGAACAACTCCACTCAAACTTCGACCTAACTCCACTCTAACTCGAAACTAACTCCATTCTAACTCTGACCTAACTTCACTCTAACTTCGACCTAACTCCATTCTAACTCTGACGTAATTCCACTCCAACTCCGACCTACATTCATTCCAACTCAGACCTAATTCCATTCTATATCGGACCTAACTCCATTCTAACCCTGACCTAACTCCACTCTAACTCTGATGTAACTCCATTCTAACACTGACCTAACTCCCCTCTAACTCTGACCTAAGTTCATTCTAACTCTAATCTTACTCCATTCTAATTCTGACCTAACTCCACTCTAACTCTGATCTAATTCCATTCTAACTCTGATCTAACTCCACTCTAAGTCCGACCTAACTCCACTATAACTCTGACCTAACTTCACTCTAACTCTGACCTTACTCCACTCTAAATCCGACCTAACTCCACTCTAAATCCGACATAACTCCATTCTTGCTCTGACCCAACTCCACTCTAACTTCGACCTAACTCCACTCTAACATTGACTTAACTCCATTCTAATTCTGACATAACTCCACTCTAACTCTGATCTAATTCCATTCTAACTCTGACCTAACTCCACTCTAACTCTGATCAAACTCCACTCTAAGTCCGACCTAACTCCACTCTACCTCTGAGCTACCTCCACTCTAACTCCGACCTAACTCATCTCTAACTCTGACCTAACTCCCCTCTTACTCTGACCTAAGTCCACTCTAATTCTGACCTTACTCCATTCTAACTCTGACCCAACTCCACTCTAACTATGACCTAACTCCATTCGACCTCACACCTAACTCCACTCAAACTCTGACCTAACCCTATTCTAACTCTGACCTAACTCTATTCTAACTATGTCCTAACTTCATTCTAACTCTGAGCGTAACTCCACTCTAACTCAGACACAACTCCCCTCTTACTCCGACCTAACTCCACTCTAACTCTGATCTAACTCCACTCTAACTCTGATCTAACTCCGCTCTAACTCCGACCAAACTCCACTCTAACTTCGACCTTACTCCACTCTAACATTGACTTAACTCCATTCTAACTCTGACCTAAGTCCATTCTAACCCTGACCTAACTCCACTCTAACTCTAACCTAACTCCACTCTACCTCTGATCTACCTGCACTCTAACTCCGACCTAACTCCCCTCTAACTCTGAACGAACTCCACTCTAACTCTGAACTAACTCCACTCCAAATCCGACCTAACTCCACTCTAACTCCGACCCAACTCTACTCTAAATCCGACCTAACTCCATTCTTGCACTGACCCAACTCCACTCTAACTTCGACCTAACTCCACTCTAACACTGGCTTAACTCCATTCTAACTCTGAACTAACTCCACTTTAACTCTGACCTAACTCCACTCTAACTTCGATCTAACTCCAGTCTAAATCTGACCTAACTCCATTCTTTCTCTGACCTAACTCCACTCTAACTCTGACCTAACTCCATTCTAACTGCGACCTAACTCAATTCTAATTCTGACCAAACTCCAGTATAACTCTGACCTAACTCCACTCTAACTTTGACCTAACTTCATTCTAACTAAGACCTAACTCCATTCTAACTCAGACCTAACTCCATTCTAACTCTGACCTAACTCCACGCTAACTCTGACCTAACTTCTCTCTAACTCTGACCAAACACCACTCTAACACTGACCTAACTCCACTCTAACTCTGACCTAACTTCACTCTAACTCTGATCTTTCTCCATTCTAACTCTCACCTAACTCCACTGTAACTCTCACCTAACTCCATTCCACCTCTGACCTAACTCCATTCTAACTCCGACTTAACTCCACTCTAACTCTGACCTAACTCCACTCTAACTCCGACCTAACTCTATTCTAAGTCTGACCTAACTCCACTCTAACTCTGACCTAACTCCCCTCTTACTCTGACCTAAGTCCATTCTAATTCTGACCTTACTCCATTCTAACTCTGACCCAACTCCACTCTAACTATGACCTAACTCCATTCAACCTCACACCTAACTCCACTCAAACTCTGACCTAACTCTATTCTAACTCTGACCTAACTCCATTCTAACTATGTCCTAACTTCATTCTAACTCTGAGCGTAACTCCACTCTAACTCTGACCTCACTCCAATCTTAATCCGACCTATCTCTACTCTATCTCAGACACAACTCCCCTCTTACTCCGACCTAACTCCACTCTAACTCTGATCTAACTCCACTCTAACTCTGACCTAACTCCACTCTAACTCTGACCTAACTCCACTCTAACTCTGACCTAACTCCATTCTAACTCAGACCTAACTCCATTCTAACTCCGACCTAACTCCACGCTAACTCTGACCTAACTTCTCTCTAACTCTGACCAAACACCATTCTAACACTGACCTAACTCCACTCTAACTCTGACCTAACTTCACTCTAACTCTGATCTTTCTCCATTCTAACTCTCACCTAACTCCACTGTAACTCTCACCTAACTCCATTCCACCTCTGACCTAACTCCATTCTAACTCCGACTTAACTCCACTCTAACTCTGACCTAACTCCACTCTAACTCCGACCTAACTCTATTCTAAGTCTGACCTAACTCCACTCTAACTCTGACCTAACTCCCCTCTTACTCTGACCTAACTCCCCTCTTACTCTGACCTAAGTCCATTCTAATTCTGACCTTACTCCATTCTAACTCTGACCCAACTCCACTCTAACTATGACCTAACTCCATTCAACCTCACACCTAACTCCACTCAAACTCTGACCTAACTCTATTCTAACTCTGACCTAACTCCATTCTAACTATGTCCTAACTTCATTCTAACTCTGAGCGTAACTGCACTCTAACTCTGACCTCACTCCAATCTTATTCCGACCTATCTCCACTCTATCTCAGACACAACTCCCCTCTTACTCCGACCTAACTCCACTCTAACTCTGATCTAACTCCACTCTAACTCTGACCTAACTCCACTCTAACTCTGACCTAACTCCATTCTAACTCTGACCTAACTCCACTCTAACACTGACTTAATTCCATTCTAACTCTGACCTAACTCCACTCTAACTTCGATCTAACTCCAGTCTAAATCTGACCTAACTCCATTCTTTCTCTGACCTAACTCCACTCTAACTCTGACCTAACTCCATTCTAACTGCGACCTAACTCAATTCTAACTCTGACCAAACTCCAGTATAACTCTGACCTAACTCCACTCTAACTTTGACCTAACTTCATTCTAACTAAGACCTAACTCCATTCTAACTCAGACCTAACTCCATTCTAACTCCGACCTAACTCCACGCTAACTCTGACCTAACTTCTCTCTAACTCTGACCAAACACCACTCTAACACTGACCTAACTCCACTCTAACTCTGACCTAACTTCACTCTAACTCTGATCTTTCTCCATTCTAACTCTCACCTAACTCCACTGTAACTCTCACCTAACTCCATTCCACCTCTGACCTAACTCCATTCTATCTCCGACTTAACTCCACTCTAACTCTGACCTAACTCCACTCTAACTCCGACCTAACTCTATTCTAAGTCTGACCTAACTCCACTCTAACTCTGACCTAACTCCCCTCTTACTCTGACCTAACTCCCCTCTTACTCTGACCTAAGTCCATTCTAATTCTGATCTTACTCCATTCTAACTCTGACCCAACTCCACTCTAACTATGACCTAACTCCATTCAACCTCACACCTAACTCCACTCAAACTCTGACCTAACTCTATTCTAACTCTGACCTAACTCCATTCTAACTATGTCCTAACTTCATTCTAACTCTGAGCGTAACTCCACTCTAACTCTGACCTCACTCCAATCTTATTCCGACCTATCTCTACTCTATCTCAGACACAACTCCCCTCTTACTCCGACCTAACTCCACTCTAACTCTGATCTAACTCCACTCTAACTCTGACCTAACTCCACTCTAACTCTGACCTAACTCCACTCTAACTCTGACCTAACTCCATACTAACTCAGACCTAACTCCATTCTAACTCCGACCTAACTCCACGCTAACTCTGACCTAACTTCTCTCTAACTCTGACCAAACACCACTCTAACACTGACCTAACTCCACTCTAACTCTGACCTAACTTCACTCTAACTCTGATCTTTCTCCATTCTAACTCTCACCTAACTCCACTGTAACTCTCACCTAACTCCATTCCACCTCTGACCTAACTCCATTCTAACTCCGACTTAACTCCACTCTAACTCTGACCTAACTCCACTCTAACTCCGACCTAACTCTATTCTAAGTCTGACCTAACTCCACTCTAACTCTGACCTAACTCCCCTCTTACTCTGACCTAAGTCCATTCTAATTCTGACCTTACTCCATTCTAACTCTGACCCAACTCCACTCTAACTATGACCTAACTCCATTCAACCTCACACCTAACTCCACTCAAACTCTGACCTAACTCTATTCTAACTCTGACCTAACTCCATTCTAACTATGTCCTAACTTCATTCTAACTCTGAGCGTAACTGCACTCTAACTCTGACCTCACTCCAATCTTATTCCGACCTATCTCCACTCTATCTCAGACACAACTCCCCTCTTACTCCGACCTAACTCCCCTCTTACTCTGACCTAACTCCCCTCTTACTCTGACCTAAGTCCATTCTAATTCTGACCTTACTTCATTCTAACTCTGACCCAACTCCACTCTAACTATGACCTAACTCCATTCAACCTCACACCTAACTCCACTCAAACTCTGACCTAACTCTATTCTAACTCTGACCTAACTCCATTCTAACTATGTCCTAACTTCATTCTAACTCTGAGCGTAACTCCACTCTAACTCTGACCTCACTCCACTCTTATTCCGACCTATCTCTACTCTATCTCAGACACAACTCCCCTCTTACTCTGACCTAACTCCACTCTAACTCTGATCTAACTCCACTCTAACTCTGACCTAACTCCACTCTAACTCTGACCTAACTCCACTCTAACTCTGACCTAACTCCATTCTAACTCTGACCTAACTCCACTCTAACACTGACTTAATTCCATTCTAACTCTGACCTAACTCCATTCTAATTCTGACCTAATTCCATTCCAACCCCGACCTAACTCCATTCTAACTCTGACATAACTCCACTCTAACTCTGACCTAACTTCACTCTAACTCCGATCCAACTGCACTCTAAGTCTGACCTCACTTCATTCTAACTCTGACCTAACTCCACTCTAACTTTGACCTAACTCCGCTCTAACTCGAAACTAACTGCATTTTAACTCCACTCAAACTCTGACCTAACTCTATTCTAACTCTGACCTAACTCCATTCTAACTATGTCCTAACTTCATTCTAACTCTGAGCGTAACTCCACTCTAACTCTGACCTCACTCCACTCTTATTCCGACCTATCTCTACTCTATCTCAGACACAACTCCCCTCTTACTCCGACCTAACTCCACTCTAACTCTGATCTAACTCCACTCTAACTCTGACCTAACTCCACTCTAACTCTGACCTAACTCCACTCTAACTCTGACCTAACTCCACTCTAACTCTGACCTAACTCCATTCTAACTCTGACCTAACTCCACTCTAACACTGACTTAATTCCATTCTAACTCTGACCTAACTCCATTCTAATTCTGACCTAATTCCATTCCAACCCCGACCTAACTCCATTCTAACTCTGACATAACTCCACTCTAACTCTGACCTAACTTCACTCTAACTCCGATCCAACTGCACTCTAAGTCTGACCTCACTCCATTCTAACTCTGACCTAACTCCATTCTAACTCTGACCTAACTCCTTTCTAAGTCTGACCTAAGTCCATTCTATTTCTGACCTTGCTCCATTCTAACTCTGACCCAACTCCACTCTAACTATGACCTAACTCCATTCGACCTCACACCTAACTCCACTCAAACTCTGACCTAACCCTATTCTAACTCTGACCTAACTCCATTCTAACTATGTCCTAACTTCATTCTGACTCTGAGCGTAACTCCACTCTAACTCTGACCTCACTCCACTCTTATTCCGACCTATCTCTACTTTAACTCAGACACAACTCCCCTCTTACTCCGACCTAACTCCACTCTAACTCTGATCTAACTCCACTCTAACTCTGATCTAACTCCCCTCTAACTCCGACCAAACTCCACTCTAACTTTGATCTGATTCCATTCTAACTCTGAACTTACTCCATTCTAACTCTGACCTAACTCTATCTAACTCTGACCTTACTCCATGCTAACTCTGACCTAACTCCACTCTAACTTCCACCTAACTCCATTATAACTCTGACATTATGCCATGCTAACTCTGACCTAACTCCATTCTAACTTCGACCTAACTCCATTCCAACTCTGACCTAGCTCCACTCTAACACTGACCTAACTCTATTCGAACTCTGACCTAACTCCATTCTAACTCTGACCTAACTCCACTCTAACTCTGACCTAACTCGCCTCTTACTCTGACCTAACTCCATTTTACCTCTGACCTTACTCCATTCCATCTCTGACATAATACCACTGTAACTCTGACCTAACTCCACTCTAACTATGACCTAACTCCATTTTAACTCTTCCTGACCTAACTCTGATCAAATTCCATTCGACCTCTGACCTAACTCTATTCTAACTCTGACCTAACTCCACTCTAACTCTGACATATCACCACTCTAACTCTGAACTAACTCCAATCTAACTCTGACCTAACTCCACTCTAAATCTGATCAAATTCCATTCGAACTCTGACCTAACTCGACTCTAACTTTGACCTAACTCATCTCTAACTCCGACCTAACTCCACTCTAACTCTGAGCTAACTCCATTCTAACACTGACCTAACTCTACTCGAAAACTGACCTAACTCCATTCTAACTCTGACCTAACTCCATTCAAACTCTGACCGAACTCCATTCAAAGTCTGACCTAACTCCACTCTAACTCTGACCAAACTCCCCTCTTACTCTGACCTAAGTCCATTCTAACTCTGACCTTACTCCATTCTAACTCTGACCCAACTCCACTCTAACTATGACCTAACTCCATTTTAACTCTGACCTGACCTAACTCTGATCAAATTCCATTCGACCTCTGACCTAACTCGACTCTAACTTTGAGCTAACTCATCTCTAACTCCGACCTAACTCCACTCTTACTCTGACATAAGTCCATTCTATTTCTGACCTTACACCATTCTAACTCTGACCCAACTCCACTCTAACTATGACCTAACTCCATTCGACCTCACACCTAACTCCACTCAAACTCTGACCTAACCCTATTCTAACTCTGACCTAAGTCCATTCTAACTCTGACATAATACCACTCTAATTCTGACCCAACTCCACTCTAACTATGACCTAACTCCATTCTAACTCTGACCTGACCTAACTCTGATCAAATTCCATTCGACCTCTGACCTAACTCGACTCTAACTTTGACCTAACTCATCTCTAACTCTGACCTAACTCCCCTCGTACTCTGACCTAAGTCCATTCTATTTCTGACCTTACTCCATTCTAACTCTGACCCAACTCCACTCTAACTATGACCTAACTCCATTCGACCTCACACCTAACTCCACTCAAACTCTGACCTAACCCTATTCTAACTCTGACCTAACTCCATTCTAACTTTGTCCTAACTTCATTCTGACTCTGAGCGTAACTCCACTCTAACTCTGCCCTCACTCCACTCTTATTCTGACCTATCTCTACTCTAACTCAGACAGAACTCCCCTCTTACTCCGACCTAACTCCACTCTAACTCTGATCTAACTCCACTCTAACTCTGACCTAACTCCACTCTAACTCCGAGCTAACTCCACTCTAACTTTGATCTGACTCCATTCTAACTCTGAACTTACTCCATTCTAACTCTGACATAATACCACTCTAATTCTGACCCAACTCCACTCTAACTATGACCTAACTCCATTTTAACTCTGACCTGACCTAACTCTGATCAAATTCCATTCGACCTCTGACCTAACTCCACTCTAACTTTGACCTAACTCATCTCTAACTCCGACCTAACTCCATTCTAACTACGACCTAACTCCACTCTAACTTTGACATATCACCACTCTAACTCTGAACTAACTCCAATCTAACTCTGACCTAACTCTACTCTAACTCTGATCAAATTCCATTCGACCTCTGACCTAACTCGACTCTAACTTTGACCTAAGTCATCTCTAACTCTGACCTAACTCCACTCTAACTCTGAGCTAACTCCACTCTAACTTCGACCTAAATCCACTCTAACTCTGACCTGACTCTTTTCTAACTCTGACCTAACTCCACTCTAACTGTGACATAACTCCATTCTTACTCTGTCCTAACTCCACTTAAACTTCCACCTAACTCCACTCTAACTCTCACCTAACTCCTTTCTAACTCTGGCCTAACTCCTTTCTAACTCTGACCTAACCCTATTCTATTTCTGACCTTACTCCATTCTAACTCTGACCCAACTCCACTCTAACTATGACCTAACTCCATTCGACCTCACACCTAACTCCACTCAAACTCTGACCTAACCCTATTCTAACTCTGACCTAACTCCATTCTAACTATGTCCTAACTTCATTCTGACTCTGAGCGTAACTCCACTCTAACTCTGACCTCACTCACTCTTATTCCGACCTATCTCTACTCTAACTCAGACACAACTCCCCTCTTACTCCGACCTAACTCCACTCTAACTCTGATCTAACTCCACTCTAACTCTGACCTAACTCCACTCTAACTCCGACCAAACTCCACTCTAACTTTGATCTGACTCCATTCTAACTCAGACCTAACTCCATTCTAA
Organism: Chiloscyllium plagiosum; assembly: GCF_037043375.1. Taxonomy (NCBI): domain Eukaryota; kingdom Metazoa; phylum Chordata; class Chondrichthyes; order Orectolobiformes; family Hemiscylliidae; genus Chiloscyllium; species Chiloscyllium plagiosum. The sequence continues at coordinate 75,139,214 of NW_028270155.1, forward strand.
CTCTGACCTAACTCCATCTAACTCTGACCTTACTCCATGCTAACTCTGACCTAACTCCACTCTAACTTTGACCTAACTCCATTCTAACTCTGACATTACTCCATGCTAACTCTGACCTAACTCCATTCTAACTTCGACTTGACTCCATTCTAACTCTGACCTTACTCCATGCTAACTCTGACCTAACTCCATTCTAATTCTGACCTAATTCCATTCCAACTCCAACCTAACTCCATTCTAACTCTGACATAACTCCACTATAACTCTGACCTAACTTCACTCTAACTCCGATCTAACTGCACTCTAATTCTGACCTAACTCCATTCTAACTCTGACCTAACTCCACTCTAACTCGAAACTAACTCCATTTTAACTCTGACCTTACTCCATTCTAACTCTGACCTAACGCAACTCAAACTCTGACCTAACTCCACTCTAACTCTGATCTAATGCCATTCTAACTCTGACATAACTTCTCTCTAACTCTGACCAAACTCACCTCTAACTATGACCTAACTCCACTCTAACTCTGAACTAACATTCGAACTCTGATCCAACTCCATTCTAACTCTGACCTAATTCCACTCCAACTCCGACCTAACTTCACTCCAACTCAGACCTAACTCCACTCTCACTCTGACCTAACTCAAATCTAACTCTGACCTAACTCCATTCCAACTCTGACCTAACTCCGCTCTATCTAAGAACTAACTCCCCTCGAACTCTGATCTCATTTCATTTTAACTCTGACCTAACTCCACTCTAACTTTGATCTAACTCATCTCTAACTACGACCTAACTCCATTCTAATTCTGACTTAACTCCACGCTAACTCCGAAATAACACCACTCGAACTCCAACCTGACTCCACTCTAACTCTGACCTAACTCCACTCTAACTCTGACCTAACTCCACTCTAACTCCAACCTAACTCGACTCCAACTCTGTCCTAACTCCACACTAACGTTGAACTAACTCCACTCTAACTCTCACCTAACTTCACTCTAACTCTGACCTAACTCCCCTCTTACTCTGACCTGACCTAACTCTGATCAAATTCCATTCGATCTCTGACCTAACTCCACTCTACCTTTGACCTAACTCATCTCTAACTCTGACCTAACTGCCCTCTTACTCTGACCTAAGTCCATTCTACCTCTGACCTCCATTCCATCTCTGACATAATACCACTCTAACTCTGACCTAACTCCACTCTAACTATAACCTAACTCCATTTTAACTCTGACCTGACCTAACTCTGATCAAATTCCATTCGACCTCTGACCTAACTCCATTCTAACTCTGACCTAACTCCACTCTAACTCTGACATATCACCACTCTAACTCTGAACTAACTCCAATCTAACTCTGACCTAACTCCACTCTAAGTCTGATCAAATTCCATTCGACCTCTGACCTAACTCGACTCTAACTTTGACCTAACTCACCTCTAACTCCGACCTAACTCCACTCTAACTCTGAGCTAACTCCACTCTAACACTGACCTAACTCTACTCGAACTCTGACCTAACTCCATTCAAACTCTGACCTAACTCCACTCTAACTCTGACCTAACTCCCCTCTTACTCTGACCTAAGTCCATTCTACCTCTGACCTTACTCCATTCTAACTCTGACATTATACCACTCTAATTCTGACCCAACTCCACTCTAACTATGACCTAACTCCATTTTAACTCTGACCTGACCTAACTCTGATCAAATTCCATTCGACCTCTGACCTAACTCCACTCTAACTTTGACCTAACTCATCTCTAACTCCGACCTAACTCCATTCTAACTACGACCTAACTCCACTCTAACTTTGACATATCACCACTCTAACTCTGAACTAACTCCAATCTAACTCTGACCTAACTCTACTCTAACTCTGATCAAATTCCATTCGACCTCTGACCTAACTCGACTCTAACTTTGACCTAACTCATCTCTAACTCCGACCTAACTCCACTCTAACTCTGAGCTAACTCCACTCTAACTTCGACCTAAATCCACTCTAACTCTGACCTGACTCTTTTCTAACTCTGACCTAACTCCACTCTAACTGTGACATAACTCCATTCTTACTCTGTCCTAACTCCACTTAAACTTCTCCCTAACTCCACTCTAACTCTCACCTAACTCCTTTCTAACTCTGGCCTAACTCCTTTCTAAGTCTGACCTAACTCCATTCTATTTCTGACCTTACTCCATTCTAACTCTGACCCAACTCCACTCTAACTATGACCTAACTCCATTTGACCTCACACCTAACTCCACTCAAACTCTGACCTAACCCTATTCTAACTCTGACCTAACTCCATTCTAACTATGTCCTAACTTCACTCAGACTCTGAGCGTAACTCCACTCTAACTCTGACCTCACTCCACTCTTATTCCGACCTATCTCTACTCTAACTCAGACACAACTCCCCTCTTACTCCGACCTAACTCCACTCTAACTCTGATCTAACTCCACTCTAACTCCGACCAAACTCCACTCTAACTTTGATCTGACTCCATTCTAACTCTGAACTTACTCCATTCTAACTCTGACCTAACTCGATCTAACTCTGACCTTACTCCATGCTAACTCTGACCTAACTCCATTCTAACTTCGACCTGACTCCATTCTAACTTTGACCTTACTCCATGCTAACTCTGACCTAACTCCATTCTAATTCTGACCTAATTCCATTCCAACTCCGACCTAACTCCATTCTAACTCTGACATAACTCCACTATAACTCTGACCTAACTTCACTCTAACTCCGATCTAACTGCACTCTAAGTCTGACCTAACTCCATTCTAACTCTGACCTAACTCCACTCTAACTTTGACCTAACTCCACTCTAACTCGAAACTAACTCCATTTTAACTCTGACCTTACTCCATTCTAACTTTGACCTAACTCCACTCTAACTCTGACCTAACTCCACTCTAACTCTGATCTAATTCCATTCTAACTCTGACCTAACTTCTCTCTAACTCTGACCAAACTCACCTCTAACTATGACCTAACTCCACTCTAACTCTGAACTAACAACATTCGAACTCTGATCCAACTCCATTCTAACTCTGACCTAATTCCACTCCAACTCCAACCTAACTTCACTCCAACTCAGACCTAACTCCACTCTCACTCTGACCTAACTCAAATCTAACTCTGACCTAACTCCATTCCAACTCTGACCGAACTCCGCTCTATCTAAGAACTAACTCCCCTCTAACTCTGATCTCATTTCATTTTAACTCTGACCTAACTCCACTCTAACTCTGATCTAACTCATCTCTAACTACGACCTAACTCCATTCTAACTCTGACTTAACGCCACTCTAACTCCGAAATAACACCACTTGAACTCCAACCTGACTCCACTCTAACTCTGACCTAACTCCATTCAAACTCTGACCTAACTCCACTCTAACTCCGACCTAACTCGACTCCAACTCTGTCCTAACTCCACACTAACGTTGAACTAACTCCACGCTAACTCTCACCTAACTCCACTCTAACTCTGACCTAACTCCCCTCTTACTCTGACCTGACCTAACTCTGATCAAATTCCATTCGATCTCTGACCTAACTCCACTCTAACTTTGACCTAACTCATCTCTAACTCTGACCAAACTCCATTCTAACTCTGACCTAACTCCACTCTAACACTGACCTGACTCTACTCGAACTCTGACCTAACTCCATTCTAACTCTGACCTAACTCCATTCAAACTCTGACCTAACTCCACTCTAACTCCGACTTAACTCCATTCTAAGTCTGACCTTACTCCATTCTAACTCTGACATTACACCACTCTAACTCTGACCTAACTCCACTCTAACTATGACCTAACTCCATTTTAACTCTGACCTGACCCTTCTCTGATCAAATTCCATTCGACCTCTGACCTAACTCCACTCTAACTTTGATCTAACTCATCTCTAACTCTGACCTAACTCCATTCTAACTCTGAGCTAACTCCACTCTAACTCTGACCTAACTCCCCTCTTACTCTGACCTGACCTAACTCTGATCAAATTCCATTCGATCTCTGACCTAACTCCACTCTAACTTTGACCTAACTCATCTCTAACTCTGACCAAACTCCATTCTAACTCTGACCTAACTCCACTCTAACTATGACCTAACTCCATTTTAACTCTGACCTGACCCTTCTCTGATCAAATTCCATTCGACCTCTGACCTAACTCCACTCTAACTTTGACCTAACTCATCTCTAACTCTGACCTAACTCCATTCTAACTCTGAGCTAACTCCACTCTAACTCTGACCTAACTCCCCTCTTACTCTGACCTGACCTAACTCTGATCAAATTCCATTCGATCTCTGACCTAACTCCACTCTAACTTTGACCTAACTCATCTCTAACTCTGACCAAACTCCATTCTAACTCTGACCTGACTCTACTCGAACTCTGACCTAACTCCATTCTAACTCTGACCTAACTCCATTCAAACTCTGACCTAACTCCACTCTAACTCCGACTTAACTCCATTCTAAGTCTGACCTTACTCCATTCTAACTCTGACATTACACCACTCTAACTCTGACCTAACTCCACTCTAACTATGACCTAACTCCATTTTAACTCTGACCTGACCCTTCTCTGATCAAATTCCATTCGACCTCTGACCTAACTCCACTCTAACTTTGACCTAACTCATCTCTAACTCTGACCTAACTCCATTCAAACTCTGACCTAACTCCACTCTAACTCTGACCTAATTCCACTCTAACTATGACCTAACCCCATTTTAACTCTGACCTGACCTAACTCTGATCAAATTCCATTCGACCTCTGACCTAACTCCACTCTAACTTTGACCTAACTCATCTCTAACTCCGACCTAACTCCATTCTAACTACGACCTAACTCCACTCTAACTTTGACATATCACCACTCTAACTCTGAACTAACTCCAATCTAACTCTGACCTAACTCTACTCTAACTCTGATCAAATTCCATTCGACCTCTGACCTAACTCGACTCTAACTTTGACCTAACTCATCTCTAACTCCGACCTAACTCCACTCTAACTCTGAGCTAACTCCACTCTAACTTCGACCTAAATCCACTCTAACTCTGACCTGACTCTTTTCTAACTCTGACCTAACTCCACTCTAACTGTGACATAACTCCATTCTTACTCTGTCCTAACTCCACTTAAACTTCTCCCTAACTCCACTCTAACTCTCACCTAACTCCTTTCTAACTCTGGCCTAACTCCTTTCTAAGTCTGACCTAACTCCATTCTATTTCTGACCTTACTCCATTCTAACTCTGACCCAACTCCACTCTAACTATGACCTAACTCCATTTGACCTCACACCTAACTCCACTCAAACTCTGACCTAACCCTATTCTAACTCTGACCTAACTCCATTCTAACTATGTCCTAACTTCACTCAGACTCTGAGCGTAACTCCACTCTAACTCTGACCTCACTCCACTCTTATTCCGACCTATCTCTACTCTAACTCAGACACAACTCCCCTCTTACTCCGACCTAACTCCACTCTAACTCTGATCTAACTCCACTCTAACTCCGACCAAACTCCACTCTAACTTTGATCTGACTCCATTCTAACTCTGAACTTACTCCATTCTAACTCTGACCTAACTCGATCTAACTCTGACCTTACTCCATGCTAACTCTGACCTAACTCCATTCTAACTTCGACCTGACTCCATTCTAACTTTGACCTTACTCCATGCTAACTCTGACCTAACTCCATTCTAATTCTGACCTAATTCCATTCCAACTCCGACCTAACTCCATTCTAACTCTGACATAACTCCACTATAACTCTGACCTAACTTCACTCTAACTCCGATCTAACTGCACTCTAAGTCTGACCTAACTCCATTCTAACTCTGACCTAACTCCACTCTAACTTTGACCTAACTCCACTCTAACTCGAAACTAACTCCATTTTAACTCTGACCTTACTCCATTCTAACTTTGACCTAACTCCACTCTAACTCTGACCTAACTCCACTCTAACTCTGATCTAATTCCATTCTAACTCTGACCTAACTTCTCTCTAACTCTGACCAAACTCACCTCTAACTATGACCTAACTCCACTCTAACTCTGAACTAACAACATTCGAACTCTGATCCAACTCCATTCTAACTCTGACCTAATTCCACTCCAACTCCGACCTAACTTCACTCCAACTCAGACCTAACTCCACTCTCACTCTGACCTAACTCAAATCTAACTCTGACCTAACTCCATTCCAACTCTGACCGAACTCCGCTCTATCTAAGAACTAACTCCCCTCTAACTCTGATCTCATTTCATTTTAACTCTGACCTAACTCCACTCTAACTCTGATCTAACTCATCTCTAACTACGACCTAACTCCATTCTAACTCTGACTTAACGCCACTCTAACTCCGAAATAACACCACTTGAACTCCAACCTGACTCCACTCTAACTCTGACCTAACTCCATTCAAACTCTGACCTAACTCCACTCTAACTCCGACCTAACTCGACTCCAACTCTGTCCTAACTCCACACTAACGTTGAACTAACTCCACGCTAACTCTCACCTAACTCCACTCTAACTCTGACCTAACTCCCCTCTTACTCTGACCTGACCTAACTCTGATCAAATTCCATTCGATCTCTGACCTAACTCCACTCTAACTTTGACCTAACTCATCTCTAACTCTGACCAAACTCCATTCTAACTCTGACCTAACTCCACTCTAACACTGACCTGACTCTACTCGAACTCTGACCTAACTCCATTCTAACTCTGACCTAACTCCATTCAAACTCTGACCTAACTCCACTCTAACTCCGACTTAACTCCATTCTAAGTCTGACCTTACTCCATTCTAACTCTGACATTACACCACTCTAACTCTGACCTAACTCCACTCTAACTATGACCTAACTCCATTTTAACTCTGACCTGACCCTTCTCTGATCAAATTCCATTCGACCTCTGACCTAACTCCACTCTAACTTTGATCTAACTCATCTCTAACTCTGACCTAACTCCATTCTAACTCTGAGCTAACTCCACTCTAACTCTGACCTAACTCCCCTCTTACTCTGACCTGACCTAACTCTGATCAAATTCCATTCGATCTCTGACCTAACTCCACTCTAACTTTGACCTAACTCATCTCTAACTCTGACCAAACTCCATTCTAACTCTGACCTAACTCCACTCTAACTATGACCTAACTCCATTTTAACTCTGACCTGACCCTTCTCTGATCAAATTCCATTCGACCTCTGACCTAACTCCACTCTAACTTTGACCTAACTCATCTCTAACTCTGACCTAACTCCATTCTAACTCTGAGCTAACTCCACTCTAACTCTGACCTAACTCCCCTCTTACTCTGACCTGACCTAACTCTGATCAAATTCCATTCGATCTCTGACCTAACTCCACTCTAACTTTGACCTAACTCATCTCTAACTCTGACCAAACTCCATTCTAACTCTGACCTAACTCCACTCTAACACTGACCTGACTCTACTCGAACTCTGACCTAACTCCATTCTAACTCTGACCTAACTCCATTCAAACTCTGACCTAACTCCACTCTAACTCCGACTTAACTCCATTCTAAGTCTGACCTTACTCCATTCTAACTCTGACATTACACCACTCTAACTCTGACCTAACTCCACTCTAACTATGACCTAACTCCATTTTAACTCTGACCTGACCCTTCTCTGATCAAATTCCATTCGACCTCTGACCTAACTCCACTCTAACTTTGACCTAACTCATCTCTAACTCTGACCTAACTCCATTCTAACTCTGAGCTAACTCCACTCTAACTCTGACCTAACTCTACTCGAACTCTGACCTAACTCCATTCTAACTCTGACCTAACTCCATTCAAACTCTGACCTAACTCCACTCTAACTCTGACCTAACTCCACTCTAACTATGACCTAACCCCATTTTAACTCTGACCTGACCTAACTCTGATCAAATTCCATTCGACCTCTGACCTAACTCCACTCTAACTTTGACCTAACTCATCTCTAACTCCGACCTAACTCCATTCTAACTACGACCTAACTCCACTCTAACTTTGACATATCATCACTCTAACTCTGAACTAACTCCAATCTAACTCTGACCTAACTCCACTCTAACTCTGATCAAATTCCATTCGACCTCTGACCTAACTCGACTCTAACTTTGACCTAACTCATCTCTAACCCTGACCTAACTCCACTCTAACTCTGAGCTATCTCCACTCTAACCTTGACCTAAATCCACTCTAACTCTGACCTGACTCTTTTCTAACTCTGACCTAACTCCACTCTAACTGTGACATAACTCCATTCTTACTCTGTCCTAATTCCACTTAAACTTCCACCTAACTCCACTCTAACTCTCACCTAACTCCACTCTAACTCTGACATATCACCACTCTAACTCTGAACTAACTCCAATCTAACTCTGACCTAACTCCACTCTAAGTCTGATCAAATTCCATTCGACCTCTGACCTAACTCGACTCTAACTTTGACCTAACTCACCTCTAACTCCGACCTAACTCCACTCTAACTCTGAGCTAACTCCACTCTAACACTGACCTAACTCTACTCGAACTCTGACCTAACTCCATTCAAACTCTGACCTAACTCCACTCTAACTCTGACCTAACTCCCCTCTTACTCTGACCTAAGTCCATTCTACCTCTGACCTTACTCCATTCTAACTCTGACATTATACCACTCTAATTCTGACCCAACTCCACTCTAACTATGACCTAACTCCATTTTAACTCTGACCTGACCTAACTCTGATCAAATTCCATTCGACCTCTGACCTAACTCCACTCTAACTTTGACCTAACTCATCTCTAACTCCGACCTAACTCCATTCTAACTACGACCTAACTCCACTCTAACTTTGACATATCACCACTCTAACTCTGAACTAACTCCAATCCAACTCTGACCTAACTCTACTCTAACTCTGATCAAATTCCATTCGACCTCTGACCTAACTCGACTCTAACTTTGACCTAACTCATCTCTAACCCTGACCTAACTCCACTCTAACTCTGAGCTATCTCCACTCTAACCTTGACCTAAATCCACTCTAACTCTGACCTGACTCTTTTCTAACTCTGACCTAACTCCACTCTAACTGTGACATAACTCCATTCTTACTCTGTCCTAATTCCACTTAAACTTCCACCTAACTCCACTCTAACTCTCACCTAACTCCATTCCAACTCTGACCTAACTCCTTTCTAACTCCGACTTAACTCCACTCTAACTCTGACCTCACTCCTCTCTTACTCTTACCTAAGTCCATTCTAACTCTGACCTTACTCCATTCTAACTTTGACCTAACTCATCTCTAACTATGACCTAACTCCATTCTAACTCTGAACTAACACCACTCGAACTCTGACCTGACTCCATTCTAACTCTGACCTAACTCCACTCTAAGTCTGACCTAAATCTACTCTAACTCTAACCTAACTCCACTCTAACTCTGACCTAAATCTACTCTAACTCTGACCTAACTCCATTCTAACTCTGACCTAACTCCATTCTAACTCCGAATTAACTCCATTCTAACTCTGACCTAACTCCATTCTAACTCTGACCTAACTCCATTCTACCTCTGACCATAACTCCCCTCTAACACTGACATAGCTCCACTCTAACTTCGACCTATCTCTACTCTAACTCCGACTCAACCCCCCTATTACTCCGACCTAACTCCACTCTAACTCCAATCTAACTCCATTCTAACTTAGTCCAAACTTCACACTAACTCCGACCTAACTTCACTCCAACTCGGACCTAACTTCACTGTTACTCCAACCTAACTCCACTCTAAGTCTGACCTAACTCCACTCTAACTCTGACCTAACTCCACTCTAACTCTGACCTAACTCCATTCCAACTCTGACCTTACACCGCTTTAACTCTGACCTAACTCCACTCTAACTCTGATCTAATTCCATTCTTACTCTGACCTAACTACTCTCTAACTCTGACCTAACTCCACTCTAAATCTGAACTAACACCATTCTAACTCTGACCTAACTGCTCCCTAACTCGGTCCAAACTCCATTCTAACTCCGAATTAACTGCATTCTAACTCTGACTTAATCCACTCTAAATCTGACCTGACTCCACTCTAACTCCGACCTAACTCCATTCTAACTCAGACCTAACTCCACTCTAACTCTGACATGACTCCACTCTACTTTTGACCTAACTCCATTCTCTGACCTAACTTCATTCTAAATCTGACCTAACTCCACTCTAACTGTGACATAACTCCATTCAAACTCTGACCTAACTCCACCTTAACTCTGACCTAACTCCACCCTAACTCTTTCCTAACTTCACCCTAACTCTGACCTAACTCCACTCTAACTCTGACATAACTCCACTCTACTTTTGACCTAACTCCATTCTCTGACCTAACTTCATTCTAAATCTGACCTAACTCCACTTTAACTGTGACATAACTCCATTCAAACTCTGACCTAACTCCACCTTAACTCTGACCTAACTCCACCCTAACTCTTTCCTAACTTCACCCTAACTCTGACCTAACTCCACCCTAACTCTGACCTAACTCCATTCTAACTCCGAAATTAACTGCATTCTAACTCTGACTTAATCCACTCTAAATCTGACCTGACTCCACTCTAACTCCGACCTAACTCCATTCTAACTCAGACCTAACTCCACTCTAACTCTGACATGACTCCACTCTACTTTTGACCTAACTCCATTCTCTGACCTAACTTCATTCTAAATCTGACCTAACTCCACTCTAACTGTGACATAACTCCATTCAAACTCTGACCTAACTCCACCTTAACTCTGACCTAACTCCACCCTAACTCTTTCCTAACTTCACCCTAACTCTGACCTAACTCCACCCTAACTCTGACCTAACTCCACCCTAACTCTGACCTAACACCATTCTATCTCCAACCTTCTATCAGACTTTCCAACACCTGACCACTGATGTCACTGTTGCGTTGTAACATACTTCATTGGCTCATCTGCAACTACATTAAATCTCATCTATAGAAGTAGGATTTCATTTAGTCCAGAAAGTCCCACATTTTCCTGCTGGTCTGCTGGTGGTCAGGGACTATGTCCAGCAGAGTGTGTTAAAGTTGAGGTAGCTTCATTCCTATCTAACCCCTTCCTTTTGTGGAATTGGCGGGTGCTCAGTGGTGACAGTGGGGAGAGGGAAACCTCCCCCAGTCTCCAGACATCCCCCCTCCCCCATCTCAGGGGTAACAAAATGAGCGCCAATTTCTCCACAGATAGATCCACATGAATCCATTCCAATGAATGAATGTAAACTCCCTGGAGCAGGTTCTATCTGAACCAGCAGCTGCTGCAGAGTTCAGATTGCAATTTCCCTCTGCTCTGTGCTGGCAAAAGGTTGCCTGGAGGTTTCCATGGTGACCGCATTTGATTTTATCTTTCATTTGATGTTTCGATCGGTGGAATATTGTTTGGAACATTGTACGGTGAGGGTCAATGATTTTGACTTCTCAATTACTGCACTCCACAGGCTGAGGTGTGCCCTCGAATCTGTCAATTACTTGGCATCTGGGAGCACATGACAGTGAATACCAACATTCTGCTGCTGATAGCCATTTATTCATATAGACCAGTGAAATAGAAGCAGAGTAGACTCTTTAACCCCTCGCTGTTCTGTAAGGACAGTAACACTGCTGTCTAACCCACAAGCCTGTTCTCAGAGAAGAATCTACACCTTCACTTTAAAAATATTGAAAGACCTTCCAAGGGAGACAGTTTCAAAGTTGCATACCTCTGTCTGTTGCATACAGTCTGTCTCAGAGAGTGTCACAGTGTGTCACCGTCTGTCACAGTGCAGGGCTGGATGCTGAGAGTTTAAGGCTGATGTGCAACGGCAATGATTTCCCACAGAAAGGCTGTGCGCCTTTAAGACATGAACATCCTAACTTTGTTTATTTGGATTTTAGTAAAACCTTTGACAAGGCTTCGCATGGTAAACTAATCAGTAACGTTAGGCCGCATGGGATTCAGGGTGAGCTTGCCAATTGGATACATAATTGGCTTAACAGCAGCAGCAAAGAGTAATGGTGGAGGGTTGCTTTTCAGACAGAAGGCCTGTGGCCAGCAGTATTCCACAGGGATCAATTCTGGGTCTTCCTTTGTTTGTCATTTATAGAAATGATTTGGAAGGGAATATAGAAAGCATGGTTAGTAAGTTTGTGGACGACGCCAAAATTGGTGGCATTGTAGACAGTGAAAAAGGTTTTCTAAAATTACAACAGGATCTCGATCAAATGGGTCAATGGGCTGAAAAATGGCAGATGGAGTTCAATCTGGATACAAGTGAGGTATTGCATTTTGATACAACAAACAAGGATAGGCCTTATACATTTAACAGTAGGGCCTTGGGTAGTGTTGTAGAACAGAGGGACCTCGGCATGCAATGCATAATTCTTCAAGATTTGGAGATGCCGGTGTTGGACTGGGGTGTACAAAGTTAAAAATCACACAACACCAGGTTATAGTCCAACAGGTTTAATTGGAAGCACACTAGCTTTCGGAGCGACGCTCCTTCATCAGGTGGTTGTGGAGGGCTCAATCCTAACACACAGAATTTATAGCAAAAATTTACAGTGTGATGTAACTGAAATTATACATGGAAAAATTGATTGTCTGTTAAGCCTTTCATCTGTTAGAATACAGTGATAGTTTCACTTCTTTCATGTGTAAATCACAAAACCGTTTTTTTACACACACACACACACAGGCACTCCTATATGCACATACACACGGACATACATATACACAGACGCGCACATAGACACCCACACACACCCTTATAGACACACATACTCCCACACTCACACATGCACCCCCTCACAGACTTAAGACACTCTGCACTCACTACACACACACACACACACTTTCTCACACTCATAACCCCCACCCCAGACAGACAGACACAGACAAAGACCCACACGCACACATATATTTTGTGGGGTGAATTTGTACTTGCAGGGTTACATTGTACTTTGCTCAAAACCTGTATGAATTCATGTAGAACTCCGTTATCTCACTTTTTAGATTAGAATCAATCTAAACGACAGAGAACACAGGGGGCCAACACCTTCAACATATTGTCTAGCTATCACCATTGTTAACAGCTAACCCGAGAATGCAATCTTTTTTAAAAAAGGTTTTGTGATTTACACATGAAAGAAGTGAAACTATCATGGTATTCTAACAGATGAAAGGCTTAACAGACAATCAATTTTTCCATGTATAATTTCAGTTACATCACACTGTAAATTTTTGCTATAAATTCTGTGCCTTACAATTGTGTCCTCCACAACCACCTGATGAAGGAGCGACGCTCTGAAGGCTAGTGTGTTTGCCATTAAACCTGTTGGACTATAACCTGGTGTTGTGTAATTCTACAAGGCTTACCTCGGCAGGCTGGTTAAAAAGGTGTTTGGCCGACATTGCTCAGTCCTTTGAGTGTAGGAGTTGGGATGTCATGTTGAGGTTGTACAGGATGTGGTGAGGCCTCTCCTGGAATATGGTGTCCAGTTCTGGTCGCCCAGTTATAGGAAGGATGGAGAGGGTTTAGAAGAGGTTTACCAGGATGTTGCTGGGTGTGGAAGGTTTGAGTTATGAAGAAAGGCTGGGTAGGTTGGGACTTTTATCACTGGAGCGTGAGGCGTAAAATGATGAGAGGTGTAGCTCGAGTTAATGGTAGTTTGTTTTTTCCCTCGTATGAGGGATTTCAAGACTAGGGGGCACATTTTTAAGGTGAGAGAAGAGAGATTTTTAAAAAGATATGAAGGGCAAATTTTTTTATACAGAGGGTGATTTGCATGTGGAATGAACGTCCTGAGAAAGTGATGAATGTGAGTACAATTACAATGTTTAAAAGACATTTGGATGGATACAGGAATAGAAAATGTTTGGAGGGGTATGGGTCAGGAGCAGGCAGGTGGGACCAGTTTCGTTTGGGATTATGTTCAGCGTGGACTATTTGGACTGAAGGGTCTGTTTCAATGCTGTATGATTGTATGACTCTGTGTTGTTGCTCTAGTATTAAGGTACTCACCTCATTTTCGGTTTGTAATGGAGTCAGTCAGTGCTGGATACGTGTGTGTAATAACAGGAAACACCATACTGACACTATGTATGTACGTCACTGATATATGGGCGGTATGGTGGCTCAGTGGTTAGCATTGCTGTCTCATCGTGCCAGGAACTTGGGTTTGATTTCAACCTCAGGTGACTGTGAGGATTTTGCACATTCTCCCCGTGTCTGCATAGGTTTCTTCTCATAATCCAAAGATGTGCAGGTTAGGCCAGGCTAAATTGCCCCTGTGGTGTTCAGGGATGTGTAGGTTAGGTGGGTTAGCCATGGGAAATACAAGGTTATAGAGATAGGGTAAAGGGCACCCAAAGAGCATCCTGGGTGGGATGCTCTTTGGCGAGACACAATGGCCTGCTTCCGGGCAGTAGGGATTCTGTTGTAGCCGTGTAAACAGTTAGTGTTGTAAACAAACATCAAAACATCGGACTCAACACAACCTGACTCCCTGAAGTGTATGCTACATGGACTAACAAGCAGAAAATTACAAAATGGCCTCAACAGCAGCCCTCCAGAAGATGAAATCAGAGCCAACTCTGCAGAGTGCTATCACAAAGGAGTATAACAGGGGATATTCTCCATCATAGCCACCACTGAGCAGACAAGGGGCTCAATCACATTGAGATTCCAATGTTCTGAGAATCATCGAATCCCTCCAGTGTGGGAAAAGATCCTTCAGTCCAACAGGTCCACACCAGTGGTTAGCACTGCTGCCTCACAGCGCCAGAGACCTGGGTTCAATTCCCGCCTCAGGCGACTGACTGTGTGGAGTTTGCACATTCTCCCTGTGTCTGCGTGGGTTTCCTCCGGGTGCTCCGGTTTCCTCCCACAGTCCAAAGATGTGCAGGTCAGGTGAATTGGCCATGCTAAATTGCCCATAGTGTTAGGTAAGGGGTAAGTGTGGGGGTATGGGTGGGTTGCGCTTCGGCGGGGCGGTGTGGACTTGTTGGGCCGAAGGGCCTGTTTCCACACTGTAAGTAATCTAATCTAATCTAATCTATCTAAACCATCTCCAAAGAGTAACTCACCCAGACCCAATCTCCTGCTCTACATTTACCCCTGACTAATGTACCTTACGTACACATCCTTGAGCACTGTGGGCAACTTAGCATGGCTAATCCAACAAACCTGCACATCTTTGGGTTGTGGGTGGAAACCAGAGCACCCAGAGGAAACCCACGCAGGCCCGCACAGATGGTCGCCCGAGGCTGGAATCGAACCCGGGTCCCTGGCACCGTGCGGTAGCAGTGCTAATCACTGAGCCACGATGTTGCCCTAGTGGGATCACTCAGGTAGTACCTGCTGATATGCCCCAGGGCGAATGTGTCCTGTATCACCATGTTGTGTGGTGCCCATTCCCCCCTGCCCCCACCAGCCTCCCGGGACGGTGAAGGGGAGGTGGGCACCAAGATTTCTCCTTTAATGACGAAGGGAATCATGCTAGTCATCATTACATTAGATTCGATTCCATATAGTTATGGAAACAGGCCCTTCGGCCCAACAAGGCCACACCGACCCTCCGAAGAGTTACCCACCCAGACACATTCCCCTGCCCTATATTTATCCCTGATAATGAGAAATTTAGCATGGCCAATTCACCTAACCAGCACATCTTTGGACTGTGGGTGGAAACCAGAGCACCCAGAGGAAACCCACACAGACACAGGGAGATTGTGCAAACTCCACACAGACAATATCTTGAGACGGGAATTGAACCCGGGTCCTTGACGTTGTGAGGCAGCAGTGCTAACCAGTGGGTCACTGTGCCACTCACAAGCCAGGAGGTCACATCTGGACAGGAAGATGCTTGGGCCATGATTCGACCAGACACACACAAACTGGGAGCGGGAAGATCCACTTGGCTCTTTCTGCCTGTCCTGCCACCCAGGCTGATCATGGCTGACCCCTCTATCTCATTGCCACTCTCTTCCCATATTTTTTGTCAGACCCAGGAAAAGTAATTTTCAAATAAGTCCCAGGCTGTGTGAGATATGGATAGGGCTGTTGTAATCACTCAATTTTTTTGTTTGAAAGTCGTGCTTATTGGGAACCTGAATTTGGAGCAAACTGTGTTGAAATCTCTTAAGTTCTGTTTCCTTCAATGAAGCATCTCATTTCACTTCGATTCTGCCTGGATTGTGATCCCTTGAGTGATTTGGTTAGTGCAGGGAAGGCTGGTCTTTGTGCTAATGTTGTGTCCATGTATTCACACAATACCATGGCCTCCCATGGCCACAGGCCCTAGCAACGACAACAGGGTAGTAGGTCTGGCCTCAAGATAGGCCTCGCAGCTGCCATTTTGAAAAGCACACCCTGTGTTAGCAGCATCCTGCTGACCTTTGGAGCATCTTGAGATGGAGACCTCATTCTTGCTGTGGGTACCTGTTGGCACCTTCCTCAAGGTCAAGGGACACTTTGGAGGGAGGCCAGGCTGCCTGGGGTGCCTTCTCTCTCTCTCTCTCTCTCTCTCTTCCTCTCCCCCCCTCTCTCCCCCCCCTCTCTCCCTCTCTTCCTCTCTCTCCCTCTCCCTCTCCCCCTCTCTCTCTCTCCCCCCTCTCTCTCCCTCTCCCCCCTCTCTCTCTCTCTTCCTCTCCCTCTCTCTCTCCCCCCTCCCTCTCTCTCTCTCTTCCTCTCTCTCTCTCCCTCTCCCCCTCTCTCTCTCTCTCTCTCTCTTCCTCTCCCCCTCTCTTTCTCCCCCCTCCCTCTCTCTCTCCCCCTTCTCTCTCCCTCTCTTCCTCTCCCCTCTCCCCCTCTCTCTCTCTCTCTCTCTCTCCCCCTCTCTCTCTGGTCCCTTGTCACTGACACTCCTTCTTGCGGCTATGGTGATGGATGCAGATCTCAGCAATCTGGATGTGGACCTCCCCAAGGTGACCACTTCCAGGGAGGCAGCTACATGAATCAAAGACTAGAAGTATCAAAGGGTATGGGGAGAGAGCAGGGGATTGAGTTAGATGATCAGCCAGGATCCTATTGAAAGGTAGGGCAAGCTCAACGGGCTGAATGGCCTCCACCTACTCATATTCTCTAGGTTTCCAAATGTGTTACAGGAAGGTGGTTAAAAAGGTGTTTAGCTTGCTTGCCTTCATTACTCACACCTTTGAGTATAGTTGGGTATAGTTGTACAGGATACTCCTGTCCTGGAGTACTGTGTGCAGTTCTGGTCGCCCTGTTTAGGAAGGATATTATTAAGCTTGGAGAGCTTTCAGCAAAGATCCATCAGGATGTTGCCAGGAGTTAGGGTTCGAGTGATAAAACCTGGCTGGATGGGCTGAGAGTTTTTTCACTGGTGTGTAGAATGCTGAGGGGTGACCGCATAGAGGTTAATAAAATCACAAAGGATATAGATAAGGTAAAATCCTGGACAGTGGGGGATTTCCAGACTGCTGGGAATTGGTGAGGTGGAGAAAACAATTTACGAGCTGGAGAAAATTCATCCCTAAGGTGATGTCCCAGTGCAGTAGATAGAACTGAACGAGTGTCTCGCAGCCAAAGATTGACTGGCTCAGTCTGGTATAACTTCTTTGCCTCTATGGTGCCTTTCACAACCTCAGGATATCCCAAACTTATCTGTTGCCGATTAACTTCTTTTGGACGGTAATCAGTGTTACAATGTAGGAAACATAGCCAAACTGTGCACAGAAAGCTGCTACAAATGGTGAATATCTTTAAGCAATGATGATTAAATGGTCTGAGTTACAAAGAGATGCTGGGCAGGCTGGGACTCTATTCACTAAACTGTAGGTGGTTGAGAGGTGACCTTCTGGGGGTTTCTAAAATCCTGAGGGGCATAGATAAGATGAAAGACGGGGGGCCTTTTCCCCAGGGTGGGGGAGTTCAAGACGAAGGGACATATATTTAAGGTGAGAGGAGGAAGACTTAAAAAGGACACGAGGGAGATTCTTTTTAACAGAGTGGTTTGTGTGTGTGGAATGAACTTCAGAGGAAGTGGTGGATGCGGGCACAGTGACAATGTTTTGAAAGACATTTGGACGATTAAATGAACTAGAAAGATTTGGAGGGATATGGGCCAAACGCAGGCTGCTGGGACTGGTTTAGTTTGGGATTGTGATTGGTGTGAACTGGTTGGACCAAAGGGTCTGTTTCCATGCAGTGTGACACTAATATGAATTCTTTCCAAGAAATCGTCTCCTCTTCCCTCGATATCGAGTGAATATTTCATTGGTGGGGAGTCCTCGCTAACCATGTTCCAACATTTGAATTCACACAGCCAGAAGGGAATTCATGACAACACTTGAATAATCTCAGGTCTGAATTTCTCTAAATCTGTTGCAGTAAGACACTAAAATCCATGATATAGTCCCTGGTGGTGGTCGCCCTGATGATTTTTGTCTTTGGTGACTTTGATAGTTTTTTCTGTGCACACTTGAAATGTTGTCTCCCATTGGGATACTGACAATTAGGGTTGTGTTGGAGACAATGTGCAATTACAAACCCGGCTGTCCCACCTTCCCACAGCTCGAGCAGTCAGGATTACAGCAAGGAATTAGAAATTCACCCTCAGTAGGAATCTTTAATCACCACATCATAGATCAGAACCTTCGAGATTAGATTAGATTACTTTACAGTGTGGAAACAGGCCCTTCGGCCCAACAAGTCCACACCGACCCGCCGAAGCGTAACCCACCCCTACCCCTACCCCTACATTTACCCCTTACCTAACACTACAGACAATTTAGCATGGCCAATTCACCTGACCTGCACATCTTTGGACTGTGGGAGGAAACCGGAGCACCCGGAGGAAACCCACGCAGACACGGGGAGAACGTGCAAACTCCACACAGTCAGTCGCCTGAGGCGGGAATTGAACCCGGGTCTCTGGCGCTGCGAGGCAGCAGTGCTAACCACTGTGCCACCGTGCCGCCCACGGTTTCGATATTCGCTTGAATATCGAAACTCATATTCTTCATTTTCCGTTGCTTGTTCGCCCCTCCTTACCTCAGTAATTCCCTACAACCCTGTCAGATGTCCATGTCCCCTCCCTTTTGCTTCCTGTACATCGGCGATTTTCCATGCCACACTATTGGTTTCTGTGGTTGCCTCTGGATTTCTCTCTTTAAATGTTTCTGCCTTGCATTACATGGAACCAGCCCATCGAGTCCACACTGACCATCCAAAAAGCATCCCACTCCGACCCAGCCTCGACACTATCCCTGTAACCCTGCAATTCCCATGGCTAATTCACCTAGCCTGCACATCACTGGACACTATGGGCAATTTTAGCATTGCCAATCCACCGTAACTTGCACATTTTTGCACTTTGTGAGGAATCCAGAGCACCCAGAGCAAACCCACACAGACACGGGGAGAATGTGCAAACTCCACACAGACAGTCACCCGAGGCTGGAATCGAACCTGGGTCCCTGGTGCTGTGAGGCAGCAGTGCTAACCACTGAGCTACCATGCCTACCTTTTCCCCTTATGTGCAATTCTGTTTGGAACGATTCCATTTTTACTATGTTCAAGGAGCTATTTTAAAATTCATTCATGGGATGAGGGCATCTCGAGCTAGGCCAGCATTTATTACCCATCCCTAATTGCCCAGAGGGCAGTTAAGAGTCAACCACATTGCTGTGGGTCTGGAGTCATAGGTGAGAGTTTTTAGTGAGCCAGTTTAGTGACATTAGTGCACCAGATGGGGTTTTCTGACAATCGACTCATGGTCATCATTAGAATCTTAATTCGATTCATATTCCACCATCTTCTGCGGCAGGAAGCAAATTCAGGTCTCCCAGAACATTCCCTGGATCTCTGGATTAACAATCCAACAATAATACCACAGGCCATTGTCCCCCCCACCTCCCCGCCCCCCAAGATGTTGAAAAGGACGTGTGCTGGCACCTTTCTCTCCTCACTAAGTACCAAGGTGAAAGTGGCCTTGCTGATTAATTGCTGCATTTTACAGACTCAATTAAGAATTGCTCCAAACCCCTTTGTGTCAATTACTCAGCAAATAACAGCTGCCTGGAAATCAGCTCCCATCCGGTGTACATATTGATTCTCATTCAGTGCTACACCTTACTTTGTGTGGGATTTGCCCTGTTAATGCATTGAGGTGCATCTAAGCAAGATAATTTGTGCTTTTTCTCCTTAGAAAACAAATTGAGCGAAAGCGAGTGAGAATGAACTCAGAATGGCTAGAACCTGTTGCAAATCCAAGTGCCGTGCCTGACTAATTAATGGCAAACTAAAAATAGCTGAAAAATATGTTGCTGGAAAAGCGCAGCAGGTCAGGCAGCATCCAAGGAGCAGGAGAATCAACGTTTCGGGCATAAGCCCTGAAACGTCGATTCTCCTGCTCCTTGGATGCTGCCTGACCTGCTGCGCTTTTCCAGCAACACATTTTTCAGCTCTGATCTCTGGCATCTGCAGTCATCACTTTCTCCTGGCAAACTAATAATAGAAGAGTTGGGATTAACATTAACAACTGAACAGTAAAACACCACTCTCTCTCTCAAAGGAGCTGAATGAAGTCCAGGCAACTCACAATATTAAGCAATTAGCTAAGATAGACCTGCTAAGTAAAAGGTGTTTGTATTATAATTGTTAAAAATCACACAACACCAGGTTATAGTCCAACAGGTTTAATTGGAAGCACACTAGCTTTCGGAGCAACGCTCCTTCATCAGGTGATTGTGGGGGGCTCGATCGTAACACACAGAATTTATAGCAAAAATTTACAGTGTGATGTAACTGAAATTATACATGGAAAAATTGATTGTCTGTTAAGCCTTTCATCTGTTAGAATACAGTGATAGTTTCACTTCTTTCATGTGTAAATCACAAAACCTTTTTTTTAAAAGATGTATTCTCGGGTTAGCTGTTAACAATGGTGAGAGCTAGACAATATGTTGAAGAGCTATCACCATTGTTAACAGCTAACCCGAGAATGCAACTTTAAAAAAAAGGTTTTGTGATTTACACATGAAAGAAGTGAAACTATCACTGTATTCTAACAGATGAAAGGCTTAACAGACAATCAATTTTTCAATGTATAATTTCAGTTACATCACACTGTAAATTTTTGCTATAAATTCTGTGTGTTATGATCGAGCCCTCCACAATCACCTGATGGAGCGTTGCTCCGAAAGCTAGAGTGCTTCCAATTAAACCTGTTGGACTATAACCTGGTGTTGTGTGATTTTTAACTTTGTCCACCCCAGTCCAACACCAGCATCTCCAAATCATTATAATAGATTAGCTTTACAGTAACTCAGTCTGGGAAAAGCACTGGAGCAGGGCCATTAGCTAACCGTGAGATATCATCAGTGAATGAGTCACTTTACACAGCACAGAATTAAAAGAAGGCCTTTCAGCCCCTCAACCCTGTTCAGTTAAACCCTGGCTAGTCAGTATTTTAACTCTATCCACACAATTTTGTTCCATAACCCATTGCCAAACAGAAATCTTTCACCGTCGGTTTTGGTGTTAGCATTTGCCTCCAGCAGTGACAGAAAGCCAGCAGCAGATGTCCACCAGGTCTCGTGTCATAAAAGATTGTTGCGAGAACTAGGCCATTTGACCCTTTGAGCCTATTCTGCCATTCAACACGATCGTGCCTAATCATCGAGCTCAATCCCCTAATCCTGCCCCCTCTCTCTGCATCCCTTAGCCACACCTACCTCCTTCTTGAAAATACACATTTAGGCTCAACCAGTTTCTGTGGCAGTGAATTCCACAGACTCCCCACTTTCTGGGTGAAAGAATTCCTCCTCATCTCATTCATAGAGTCATAGAGATGGACAGCATGGAAACAGACCCTTCGGGCCAACTCATCCATGCCGAGGAGATATCCTAAATTAATCTAGTCCCATTTGTAAGCACTTGGTCCATATCCCTTGAAGCCCTTCCTATTTATATACCCACCCAGATGCCTTTTAAATGTTGCAATTGTACCAGCCTCCACCACATCCTCTGGCAACTCGTTCCATACACGTACCACTCTCTGTGTGAAAAAGTTGCCCCTTAGGTCTCTTTTATATCTTTCCCCTCTCACCCTAGACCTATGCCCTCTAGTTCTTGACTCCCCGACCCCGGGGAAAAGACCTTGTCCATTTATCCTAACCATGCCCCTCATGATTTTATAAACCACTATAAGGTCACCCCTCAAGCCTCCGACATTCCAGGGAAAACAGCCCCAGCCTGTTCAGCCTCTCCCTTTAGCTCAATTCCTCCAACCCTGGCGACATCCTTGTAAATCTTTTCTGAACCCCTTCAGGTTTAACAACGCCCTTCCCATAGCAGGATTGAATGAGTTTCCCAAAAGTTGCCTAACCAATGACCTGTGCAGCTGCAACATGACCTCCCAACGCCTGTACTCAATACTCTGACCCATAAAGGCAAACCTGCCTAGTGCCCCCTTCACTACTCTGTCTACCTGCAACTCAACTTTCAAGGAACTGTGAACCTGCATGCCAAGGTCTCTTTGTTCGGCAACATGCCCCAGGACTCTACCATAAAGAGTTTACGTCCTGCCTTACCAAAAATGCAGCACCTCAGATTTATCTAAATTAAGCTCCATCTGCAACTCCCCGGCCCATCTGTTCACGATCCCATTGTATGCTGAGGTAAACTTCTTGGTTAGCCACTGTGCCACCAATTTTGGTGTCATCCGCAAACTTACTAACCATACTTCCTTAACCTTACACTATAATAGCTATGAATAAAACAGCCCATCTCAACAGCCCACTTCCCGGCTGAGAAGTGATAGGCTTCAGGTTGGTTCCACAGGTCGGCGCAACATCGAGGGCCGAAGGGCCTGTCCTGCGTTAATATGTTCTATGTTCTAAGTGGTTGGTGGATGGTTCGGATGCTTTGATAGGGTTATGTTGTTCCAAGGAGTAACCATAGCAACAGTACATGATTGTTGGAAATGGGAGGTATATTGCATTCTGCACCACAACACCCAAGGAATCAAAGGACAAGATTAACTGAGATGTTGTGTATTTAATGATCGGAATGTGCCTTGTCTTTTCGTCAAAATGCAGATCACCAATTCATTTGGAACTCCTTCAGAGATAGTGCCCACTAAGGAAGCCTCACCTCTCCACTTGGATATTTCTGTTGTTTACCTTTGGAGGAGCAGAATTAAAGAGCGAGAAAGTTGTGCTGAACTTAGAATCATAGAATCCCTACAGTGTAAAAGCAGGCCATTTGCCTCATTGAGTCCATGCTGACCCTCTGATGAGCATCCCGCACCAGATCCACCCCACTCCTGTAACCCTACATCTCCCATGGTTAACCCACCTAGGCTGTCCAACCCTGGACATTATGGGCAATTCAGCATGGCCAATCCACCTAACTTGCACACATCTTTGGACTTGGAGAGGAAATCAGAGCACCCGGAGGAAACCCACGCAGACATGGGGAGCATGTGCAAACTCTGCACAGACAGTGGCCCGAGGGTGGGATCTAATCCAGACCCCTGACGCTGTGAGGCAGCAGTGCTAACCCCTGAGCCACCGTGCCGCCCATTAACTTGCATTGAACTTTGATTTAACAACACATGGGGCTGGGCTATGAAACGCTGGTAGAGTTGAGACCCTATTGGGATGCAGTTTAAAAATCGTGATCTCACTTATCGCCCCAGAATCCCGGCTGAGGAACTCTGACTTCCCTTCAGTGCCGGGTTAAGGATTTTCTGGAGCTTGTTCATCGAGCAGCAAAGGCCAGGGGAAACATTTTCAGTGAACTAGCCCTCAGGTAATTTACTGGGGGTGGGAACCGAAAGCTTGTTGAAAACAGTTGAAAAGTGTCTGGATTTGAAGCAGGCCACCTTGATTTTGGCAGCATGGTCATTTCCCTTTTGTTTTAACACTGCTGGCCCTCTGAGGAACTGCTCTGTTTGGATAGGCAGTGACAGGCCCCATCATGGCTGCTATTCACCTTTCCTGTTCACATCCTTCAGGAAGTACCTGCAGGCACTCAGTGCTCCAAAGCTCATCCCTGGCCAATTAGGGCTCTTCCTTTTCGGAATGGTGTCACGTGGGATCAGGACCTTGCCATTCACCTGGCTGTTAAGTTCCAGGGGAGATAGGTGGGGCTGAAATCATATTGGAGGACAGAGCTCCAGCTCCCTTGTTGCTGAACTCAATGTTGTCCTCAGAGCTGCAGAGCGTCTAAGTGGGGCGTGAGGCTTTGTTCCTCCAGCTTGTGTTGTGCCTCGTTGGAACATTGTAGCTGGGCCAGGACAGAAATGTTAGCCCGAGAGCAAGGAGGTTTACTGAACATAAACTGGGAGGTGAGGGTTGTAGTGATTGTAATGAAGTCAGCCAAGTGGCCCTCAGGGAATATGAGTTCCCTGATTGGGGCTGTTAATCTGCTCCAATCAGGGAGCCCTGGCTGACAGAGAGGAATAGGAGTGTCAAAGGTTATGTTCATTCTGAGGGTGGCACGGTGTCTCAGTAGTTAGCACTGTTGCCTCACAGCGCCAGGGACCCCGGGTTCAATTTCAGCCTGGGGTGACTGTCTGTGTGGAGTTTGCACATTCTCCCTGAGTCTGCATGGGTTTCCTCTGGGTGCTCCGGTTTCCTCCCACAGTCCAAAGATGTGCAGGTTAGATGAATTGGCCATACTTAATTGCTCATAGTGTTCAGGGACGTGTGGGCTAGGTCCATTAATCAAGGGCAAGCTCAGGGTAGGGAAATGGGTCTGGACGGGTTAGTCTTCGGTGTGGACTTGTTGGGCCGAAGGGCCTGTTTCCAAACTTTAGGGATACTAATTCTAAAAAAAACTGACTGTGATGGAGCTGGACCAGTAAGAAGGACTTGCCACATGGAAATTACGGGTGACTTGGTGACAGGATGCAGCCCTCTGTGGAATTATTTCATGGGTCATTCCTACTGACAGAGTGGAAGGGTTCTCCAAAACCATTCTGTCAGTAGGAATGCCACTTGAAATAACTCCTCAGAGGCCTGCATCCTGTCACTAAGTCACCCTTTAATTCTATGTGGGGAATGGTCACTCAGTCTGCGTTTGGTAAAGGAGACTGAATTGTGAGCAGTAAATACAGTGGACTAAATTCAAAGGAGTACAAGTGAAATGCTGGAAGGTATGTCTGGGGCCTCGGACAGTGTGGAGGGAGGAGGTGAATGGGCAAGTGTTACACTTCCTGCGATTGCAGGGGACAGTGCCATAGGGGGAGTGAGGAAGCATTGGGATAGAGGGAGGAGTGGGCCAGACTACCAAGGAGGGAAGAGATGGAAATGTGTTGCTGGAAAAGCGCAGCAGGTCAGGCAGCATCTAGGGAACAGGAGAATCGACGTTTCGGGCATTAGCCCTTCTTCAGGAATGAGGGAAGTTGGTCCAGCAGGCTAAGATAAAAGATAGGGAGGAGGGACTTGGGGGAGGGGCGTCGGAAATGTGATAGGTGGAAAGACGTCAAGGTGAGGGTGATAGGTCAGACTGGGGTGGGGGCGGAGAGGTCGGGAAGAAGATTGCAGGTTAGGAAGGCGGTGCTGAATTTGATGGATTTGACTGAGACAGGCTGGGGGGAGGGGAAATGAGGAAACTGGTGAAATCCGAGTTCATCCCTTGTGGTTGGAGGGTTCCTAGCCGGAAGATGAGGCGTTCTTCCTCCAACCGTCGTTTTGTTGTGGTCTGACGATGGAGGAGTCCAAAGACCTGCATATCCTTGGTGGAGTGGGAGGGGGAATTGAAATGTTGAGCCACAGGGTGGTTGGGTTGGTTGGTCCGGGTGTCCCAGAGGTGTTCCCTGAAACGCTCCGCAAGTAGGCGGCCCGTCTCCCCAATATAGAGGAGGCCACATCGGGTGCAGAGGATGCAATAGATGATGTGTGTGGAGGTGCAGGTGAATCTGTGGCGGATATGGAAGTTTCCTTTGGGGCCTTGGAGGGAGGTGAGGGGGGAGGTGTGGGCGCAAGTCTTGCACCTCCTGCGGTTGCAGGGGAAGGTGCCGGGAGTGGAGGTTGGGTTGGTGGGGGGTGTGGATTTGACGAGGGAGTCACGGATCCTCCACTCCTACCAAGGAGGGAATACTCCCTGTGGAATGCTGGGAGTGGAGGGGGAGGGGAAGATGTGGTGGTATCCTGCTGGAGGTGGTGAAAATGGCAGAGGATGATCCCTTGAATGGGGATTCTGGTGGAGCAGAAAGTGAGAGAAAGGGAACCCTGTTGTCATTCAGGGGAAGCGGGGGAAGGGGTGAGGGCAGAGTACAGGAGATGTGTCAGACATAGCTGTCAAACATGGCTGGGATCTTGCTGGTTGTACATTGCTACATTTACCCACAGGGCAACAATGACGGCACTTTCAACAGAATCCATCAGCGAGAAAACAGCAGGGTCTTGGCAAGGTTGTAGGGGTTTGCCCATAATGTAGTGTGGAGACAAAACCCATGGGTGCCATCCTCTACCAGTTCACACTGGCACTCTTAGAGTTGGAAAATAAGACAACAAAGGAAGAGACCATTCATCCCATCAAGTCTTTTAAGGTGCCCTCTAGCAAGTCCTACACCCCAAATATTCCCCTTATCCTTGCATTATCTTCTTCATCAATATTTATCCAATTTACCCTAATAGGCTCTGCATCCATCGTTCTGTAAAGGCTGTACATTTCAGTGAATAGAATAGAATAGAATCCTTACAGTGTGGAAACAGGCCCTTCAGCCCAACAAGTCCACACCGACCCTTTGTAGAGTATCCCACCCAAACCCGATTCCCTTCCTTACTAATCGACATTTACCCCTGATTAATGCACCTAACCTATTATCGCTGACCACTCTGGGCAATGTAGCATGGCCAATTCACCTGACCTGCACATCTTGGCTCATGGGAGGAAACCCACGTAGACATAGGGAGAATGTGCAAGCTCCACACAGACCAGGGCTGGAATCGTTTTCTCAAGCATGATTGTTCCAAACAGCATCCCCATCACGAGTGCTGATCAGACTGGCCTGTGACTACCAGTTTTATCCTTCTCCCCTTTTTTTACAAGCAAGGCTTTAACACACCCACAGTGGCACCAGTGGTTTAACAGCTCATAGCTCCTCCAACAGCACCACCCGAACCTGCGACTTTTCCCATTCAGATGGACGAGGGCAGGAGAAACTTGGGAATGCCACACCTTGTCTCCTTCCCACTCTCCCCAGCAAATTCCCTTCCAATCCGCTCATCATCCTGATGTGATTGTTTTAAAATTTGACGTTATTATTGTCACATGTACTGAGATACAGTGAAAAGTGTTGTTTTGTGTGCTATACAGGCTTAGCATACTTACATAAGTACATCAGGCTATTGGAACAGAATGCAGAATATAGACTGAAGAGGTGCAAAGGAAGATCAACTCTAAAATATGAGAGATCCGTTCAGAAGTCTGATAACAGCGGGGAAGAAGCCATCTGTTGGTACATGTTTTCAAACTTTTGTATCTTCTCCCTGACGAAAGAGGGTGGAACAGAGTATAACTGGGGAGGGAGGGGGTGGGGGGCTTCGATTATGTTGGCTGCTTTCCTGAGGCAGCTGAAATATATGATTTGGAAATATATCACCATTCCTTCAGGTTTCTGGGGTTTGACCCTAACAGATGGCCCCAAACTCCAAGGACTGCAATTCCGGAAGACAGCTCCCTTCTGCAGGCCAGTTAGGAATGACAACAAAATGCAGCTCCAGCCAGTGACACCTATACCCCACGAACAAAATAATAAATGTAATTCTCGAACCTGTTTGTACCATTTAGTGTCTAAGAATTGGAAAATTGTGACCAGAAGCTCAGGTCTCTCCAAACTTCATTTCCTCAGCATCCTATCAGGGACCTTGTTTTGTTTCCTCAGCACATACCTTCACTCATGTGGGAACTTCCTGCTGGGTGCTGCTGTACTCACTCATCTTCCTTCATTTCTGTTTGTGCAGCTGCTCTTCTCTGACCTCACACCTTCCTGACGCTGATGTCGCTCCGTGGGATCTCACTGTGCATGGGCCGAAAGCATGACGTTGTAGCTCTGTCGCAGAACTCTCTGCTAACTTTATTCTTAGAGTTCACTCAGTCCTTGTCACATTGAGATTTCAGCGCAACGCTGTTTCCAGTCAAAGTCACAGGATGTCACAGAATAGTCACACTGATGTTCGATTTAATACAGTTTGATACACAATCCTATCTGTGGAGGGCGAACTGTCTTTGTGCCAGGCTTGTGTCAGGGTTTCTTTGATCTTTACCTCATTGTGAAAAACGACAGGAGAAAGTCCTCTGTAAAAGTTAATGAAGAGAAGGATATGGCAGAGGTCCTCAGTGAATACTCTGCTTCTGTCTTTACCAAGTGACAAAATGGTGGCAATGGCCCAGTTGAAAATGTGGATGTGGAGCGGTATAGAGATAGATAAAGAAAAGGCGCTAAGAAGACTGGTAGCGCTCCAGGTACAGAAGTTACCAGGACGAGATGAGGTGCATCATAGATTGCTGAGAGAGATAAGGGAGCAAATTGCAGAGTCACTAACAAAAATGTTCCAGGCCTCTCTGAAGACCAGATTAGGCCCTGGATTCTGGACAATTGCAAAGGTGACGCCATTGTTTCAGAAAGTGGCAAAGGTTAACCCAGGAAACCGCAGACCCATCAGCTTGACATGGATAGTGGGAAAACCGACAGAGCCCATAAAACAGAGTGCGGTATAGTATACACTTAGAGAAAAATAGTCAGTCCGTATGGTTTTGTCAAGGCCAGACCTTGTCTGACAAACATAACTGAGGTGACGGATGAGGGCAGTGCTATGGATGTTGTACAGTTGATTTTCAGAAAGCATTTGAGATGGTGTCACATCACAAGTTGGTTAGAAATGTTTCGGGATTGATAGTTCCTTGGAAGCATGGATTAGAAACTGGCTAGAAGGTAGGAATAAGAAGGTTTGAGAGATGAGCATTTCTCAAACTGGAGACGAGTTGAAAGTAGCGTTCCCCAGGGATCAGTGTTGGGACCCTTGCTTTTTTCTGATTTATACAAACGATTTAGAGATGTCAAAATCTCCAAATTTGCAGACGATACTAAGCTGTGGGGAATAGTGAATTGTGAGGATGCTTCTGAGTGACTTCAGAGGGACATCGATAAGTTGGCCAAATGGGCAGATACTTAGCAGATAAATTCCAATGCAGAGAAATGTGAGGTGATGCATGTTGGTCGAAGCAACAATCCAGACTCAATGGGACAACTCTGAGGGGAGTACAGGAACAGAGGGACCTCGGGGTTCACGTTGACGATTCTCTGAAGATGGCCCGGCAAGTTGAAACAGTTGCTAAGAATGCTTCTAGGTTCCTTGGATTTATGGATAAGAGGCATGGTGTATGAAAACAAGGGAGTGATGCTACACCTCTCCAAACCATTGGCCAGACCACACTGGAGTATTGTGTTCCATTTTGGACACCTTATTAAAGTAAGAGCATGAAAGCCCTGGAGAGAGTGGAAAGGAGATTTTCTCAAATTTTACTACGAATGAAAAATTTTAAACACAAGGAAAAATTAGAGAGATTGGGCTTATTCTCCTTGGAAGGACAAAATTAAGAGGTGACCTTATGAGGTGTTCAATATTCTGATCAATCTTGGCAGAGTAAAGAAGGATATTCTGTTTCCATTAGTAACTAGGGGGTCACAATTTCAAGATTGCCAGAAAGGAGTGAGATGGGGAGAAACTTCTTTACTCACAGAGTTGTTAGGATTTGGAGTGTGCTGACAGGGAGGCAGGTGGAGGTGGATTCCATTGGAGAATTCAAAGAGAGCTGGGTATAGATTTGATTTGGGCTACAGAGATAGCACTGGAGAGTGGTACTAGCTGAGTAGCTCCGTTGGGAGCCAGTACAGACACAATGGGTCAAATGGCCTCCTTCTGTACTGCAAACCTCTATGGTTCTATGATGCTGCAAGAGGTGATTCTGAGTGAGGAACTCCCCTGCCGTGGTGAAGCTGATCAGCTGGTGTGTGTCGTTGACCTCGGGTGAACAGGTTTTGCGGTGAATCAGGTATTGTCAGCAAGTCGAATTTTACTGAATAATGAAAAAAGATCACGTAGGTGGCAGTCCTTGAAAGATCTATCTAATCGGTCCCATCTCCATCCGCACCCCACCTTCCCCATGACCCTAAGAATATTTGTTTCCCAGTGTTTTCTCCCAATGACAATAAAAGCAAAAACCGCGGATGGTGGGAATCTGAAAAAAGAAATACAGAAACCTAGAGAGACTCAGGGGGTTTGGCCAAGTATGTGGAGAAAGAAAGCAGAGTTAATATTTAGCGTCTGATTATAATTTCTTCAATGTGAACATGTCCAGTATGATTCTTCTGAAGGAGAATTTGAATTGAGTACAGAGAAAATTTGGCAAGTTGCCACATTACAGCACCATCTTATATACAAAGGTACCTAGGTACAGATTTTCTAGAACGAGTTCTTAGGAAAGAAAATTAAAAAAGAAATAAAAGGTCCAGTATTGTAGATCATTGGAATAAATTAGAAAAATAAAGAAAATGTTCAGAATAGCAATCTTTCCAACCCAGTCCACCTAGCCTCCAGTAAATGAAAGAGAGACCTCTACTGCTAGTGTAGACTCAAGATGTTAATTCTGTTTCTCTCTGTACAGACGCTGCTGGACCTGCCGAGTTCCTCCAGCGATTTCTGTACTGATCCCTCCCAATTCCCACATTAAATTACCTCAGGCAGGGCATTCCAAATTGTAATGACTAACTATGTCAAAGACATTCTCCACATACTCTGGTCACCAATCCACCTGCCAGTGGTAATAGTTTCCACTGATTTGCTCTTTCAAAACCCTTCTCAATTTTGACAATTTTTCTCTATTAACTTCCCTCACAACCTTCCCAGCTCTTAAGGAGGACAATCCAAGCTTCTCTGGTTCCCGGTCTCTCACCGCAGTCTTGTGCTCACTTTGTTCATGTGTCTGAGCTCTGATTTGTGGATTGCCTTGTCCTCAAGGTGCGCAAAGACTGTTGGGAATTCTGAGGGAAGACCCCACGTTGTAGCCTGTAGCTGTGCCCGTTGTAGAAGTTAGCAAAGTGAAGCAAAAATGAGTCTTTAACTTCAGACATTCAGGCCCCAATCAATGGCTGACTAAATTGTTCGTTATTCCCAGGGGCTCCTTCAAACTGTTATGAGATACGAGGATGATACAGCACTTAATTAGCCTGCTCATTAGCTCATTAATCTATTACATGTTTCCGCATAAAACATTTATGTGCATCGTTCTGATAATAACTAGGAAAGGGAGACATACAGCAACTGAGGTGATGTGATAAGTCCTGCAAATGTGTTGCATTCTCTCCTGCTTGCGCTTGGCAATATGGGTTTTTCTTCCATGCAGAGTAATTATCCCAAAGTTAACTTGATGGAAGGCTGTGGCAACAGCATATTCATATAAATTGAGGAATTCACTAGATGGTGATTGGTGTGTGACATCTCCTGTGTAGCTCATTGTCTAGGTCCTATAAAATGGACTGAATATTTGATGGAGACAATTGTGGGGTGGAGGGAATTATTTTGCAATGGACCAGGATTCTCCTGGGATCAGTGAGGCAGGAGATGGTCCCTGACAGACATAACTAATATTGTCCAGCTCATCCCCAGCTTCCTCCCTTGTTGGTTGATTTTCTCAATCATGGGGGGGTTGTGGATACTGTGGGCTGTCAGTGTGGATGTCTGTCTCTAAGGAGCAGGTTTATCTGAGCAGAGGTCACTGATGTAGTGCTATCAGGCAGCAACTGTGATTCCCATTATCATCCTATTCAGTTTCCACCAGGGGCTTAAATCAGGGTCTTTTACATCGAAAGTTTCAGTGCAGTACAGACCCTCGATGTTGCGCTGACCTGTGAAACCAATCTGAAGCCCATCTAACCTACGCTACTCCATTATCATCCATATGACTATGCAATGACCATTTAAATGCCCTTAAATTTGATGAGTTTACGACTGATGCAGGCAGTGCGTTCCACGCCCCTACTACTCTCTGAGAAAAGAAACTACCTCTGACATCTGTCCGATATTGATCACCGCTCAATTTAAAGCTATACCCCCTTGTGCTAGCCATCACCATCTGAGGAAAAAGGCATCTAACCCTCTGATTATCTTTAATGTCTCAAAGGGCTGTGTTAGCTTCAGCGGAAGAGTCCAATCCTCCTGCATTTCACATTCAGTATTGACATGAGATGAATGAGAAGGCATCAGTCTGCTTGCTTTGTGAAGTTGTTGGAGGTTAATGCAGCCAAACCCATTTCTGAGAGGATCAATCTGTCTTTGTGGTTCTTTACGCTGCTCAACTGACTGAACGGTTTGGGTTTAATGGACAGAATAAAGCCTTTAACTGGTGACAAAGCACTATCTATGTAGTCAGCCATGCTTTCACAATGGTCACGCTAATTGATTGCCGTAATGGAATTGGAGTACTCTCTCAATGTAAGGTCTGCAGGCTTGGTGCTCTAACCACAGAGTGGTCCTGCTCTGCAG
This sequence comes from Chiloscyllium plagiosum, assembly GCF_037043375.1. Classification (NCBI taxonomy): domain Eukaryota; kingdom Metazoa; phylum Chordata; class Chondrichthyes; order Orectolobiformes; family Hemiscylliidae; genus Chiloscyllium; species Chiloscyllium plagiosum. The sequence goes on from NW_028270155.1 coordinate 75,171,859, forward strand.
TTCCCATTGTTACATTACTGCACACCTCCCCTGCCCTCCTTTAGTACTGAAGCCTTGTTCTCATCTCCCTCACCAATGGAGGGGCTTCCTTCATGTCTACGCCTATCAAAGCCTTTCACAACCCACCATTCCTCAATTCAATGGCTACCCATTTCCCAGAGAAAAGACCCCTGGCCCATTTCCCCAGGTCATTGCCTTCACTGGGTGACTCTCTGTGTTGTCTTTATCTGTTCTGGTATTGTTGCCACCATGGCCTTTTAGGGCAGGGTCCTCCAACACTAGCCAGGTCTAGTGTGGTACTGGGAAATGACTCACTAGTCTGACCAGAAAAGACCCTTGGTCTTAAACAAGCTGGAGTCTATTGAATGTCAGATCTGTCACACATTACATTGAGATATGGCCATTGGTACAGAGACTGAGGACCACCATGGGTGCTCTCACTCCTCATGTGTTCTCCCACATCCAATTGGCATCATCATGGTGTATCTGGAGTATCAATTCATCACACAACATCTCCCATCAAGCATTTTTTCCATTGTTAATATTTTAGACTTGTGCATATAATTATGCTTATCACAACACCATCTCCCTCAGTTCTCTGAACTCACAAATGTTCTGCAGGTTTCGCTATACTCCCAGAATGCAACTCTTCCAATTGGGAATAGTGGTCAATCCCTGGGTTGAGACTATTCCTGACAGTCTGAGGACTGAAAGTTATTTTTGACCAGAGGACCATCGGCCTCTTCGAGTCCCGTCAGGGAGGAGGGCTTCCCTGTTGAAATGGGTGGCAATTTTGTTTGAACCAGGCAATTCTGACTTGACCCTGTCATGGATCTCTGAGCATTGGTCAACCCCTCCATCATGCATCTCTGAACATTGGTTATCCCCTCCATCATGGATCTCCGAACATTGGTCAGCCCCTCCATCATGGATCTCTGAGCATTGGTCATCCCCTCCATCATGGATCCCCGAACATTGGTTATCCCCTCCATCATGGATCTCTGAGCATTAGCCAGCCCCTCCATCATGGATCTCTGAGCATTGGTCAGCTCCTCCATCATGGATCTCTGAGCATTGGTCATCCCCTCCATCATGGATCTCTGAGCATTGGTCAGCCCCTCCATCATGGATCTCTGAGCATTGGTCATCCCCTCCATCATGGATCTCTGAGCATTGGTCATCCCCTCCATCATGGATCTCTGAACATTGGTCATCCCCTCCATCATTGATCTCTGAGCATTGGTCATCCCCTCCATCATTGATCTCTGAACATTGGTCATCCCCTCCATCATTGATCTCTGAACATTGGTCATCCCCTCCATCATTGATCTCTGAGCATTGGTCACCCCCTCCATCATGGATCTCTGAGCATTGGTCATCCCCTCCATCATGGATCTCTGAGCATTGGTCATCCCCTCCATCATTGATCTCTGAGCATTGGTCAGCCCCTCCATCATTGATCTCTGAGCATTGGTCAGCCCCTCCATCATTGATCTCTGAGCATTGGTCATCCCCTCCATCATTGATCTCTGAGCATTGGTCAGCCCCTCCATCATTGATCTCTGAACATTGGTCATCCCCTCCATCATTGATCTCTGAGCATTGGTCACCCCCTCCATCATGGATCTCTGAGCATTGGTCATCCCCTCCATCATGGATCTCTGAGCATTGGTCATCCCCTCCATCATTGATCTCTGAGCATTGGTCAGCCCCTCCATCATTGATCTCTGAGCATTGGTCATCCCCTCCATCATTGATCTCTGAGCATTGGTCATCCCCTCCATCATTGATCTCTGAGCATTGGTCATCCCCTCCATCATGGATCTCTGAGCATTGGTCATCCCCTCCATCATGGATCTCTGAACGTTGGTCATCCCCTCCATCATGGATCTCTGAGCATTGGTCACCCCCTCCATCATGGATCTCTGAGCATTGGTCATCCCCTCCATCATGGATCTCTGAGCATTGGTCATCCCCTCCATCATTGATCTCTGAGCATTGGTCATCCCCTCCATCATGGATCTCTGAGCATTGGTCATCCCCTCCATCATGGATCTCTGAGCATTGGTCATCCCCTCCATCATGGATCTCTGAGCATTGGTCATCCCCTCCATCATGGATCTCTGAACGTTGGTCATCCCCTCCATCATGGATCCCCAAACATTGGTCATCCCCTCCATCATGGATCTCTGAGCATTGGTCAGCCCATCCATCATGGATCTCTGAGCATTGGTCATCCCCTCCATCATTGATCTCTGAGTATTGGTCATCCCCTCCATCATTGATCTCTGAGCATTGGTCAGCCCCTCCATCATTGATCTCTGAGCATTGGTCAGCCCCTCCATCATGGATCTCTGAGCATTGGTCATCCCCTCCATCATTGATCTCTGAGCATTGGTCATCCCCTCCATCATGGATCTCTGAGCATTGGTCATCCCCTCCATCATGGATCTCTGAGCATTGGTCATCCCCTCCATCATGGATCTCTGAGCATTCGTGATCCCCTCCATCATGGATCTCTGAGCATTGGTCATCCCCTCCATCATGGATCTCTGAACGTTGGTCATCCCCTCCATCATGGATCCCCAAACATTGGTCATCCCCTCCATCATGGATCTCTGAACGTTGGTCATCCCCTCCATCATGGATCTCTGAGCATTGGTCATCCCCTCCATCATGGATCTCTGAGCATTGGTCATCCCCTCCATCATGGATCTCTAAGCATTGGTCAGCCCCTCCATCATGGTGGTGGTTTCTGTGGAGAGGAATACATCATGTCTTCTGTCTGTGTTGAAAGATTGGTGAAGCAGCCGTGTTCCCTTCCTCGGTTCTGTTACTTGAGGATTGCTTCTTGCTGAACGTCACTGTTCCAGAAGATTCTCATTGGAATGAAAAGGAAGTGATAAGGACTCTGCAAACGAAGTGGAAAATGGATGTTGGGAATGCATTGTGGCAGAGAAAGAGCGAGCTGTGTTTTACAACTTGTACCAGAAGTGGTGAGTTCACTCAGTGGTCGCATGTGAACGACAGATGAACTCGATTGGATTCTTTTGTGAGAATGGCTGGCACCAGATGAATTTACTTTAAAACAAAAATGCCCAGTGAAGAAGCCTACAAATGGGTTTCCTCTGGGTGCTCCGGTTTCCTCCCACAGTCCGAAAATGTGCAGATTAGGTGAATTGGCCACGCTAAATTGCCCGTAGTCTGGGTGGGTTGCGCTTTGGCAGGTCGGTGTGGACTTGTTGGGCCAAAGGGCCTGTTTCCACACTGTAAGTAATCTAACCTAATTTTAAAAAAATATAGACTATGCTCAAAAACAGAAAGGGCAAATAATTGGACGATTTCACCCTGGAGAGACAGTCGACTGCTTCTCTGTCCATGAGAAGGAAGTGTTAGTTGAAATAGTGTTTGGAGGCAGTAATTAAGGCCCTGACCTGGTCAATTAGTGACCATATTGGGCTCAGGCCAAATTGTCAGAAAAATGACTGATATACGCAATGAGGAAGCAGGGTGCCCTTCCTGCTGGATTGGGAGGTATGGAATGCCTCAATGTAGCCCACCCTGGGGCCAGTAGGGTGTCAGAGAGGGTCAGAGGGAAACGGTGTGTGGTTCCCAAAGCTAATGCTCTTCCCATGCTTCCCAACCTCTCCCATGGCCAACGACACCGAGGAAAAGATCAACCTTCTCACCATTGGATCCCCTCATAGACCTCCAGCACCAATCCCTGAAGATTCCAGATTCTCAGTAGTGCAGTGGGACTTGACTGTTGATGCTTGTGATTGGCCAAGAAGCTCACCAGCCATCCCACTGGAGCTTGATCTGACAAGCTTTCCCTTTGGTGAGGGCGGACAGTCAGTCGTCAGTCGGCACTAAACATGTCCGACACAACACCTCGGCCAGTGTTTGAGTGGAAAGTTCCACTCTGAATGGAATTCTGAGCTTCATCAGCAACACACTATCACAGATTTGTTAAGTTGTTGTAACGATTGATTTAAACAAATTCACTGAGACTAAGCCCATTTGAACTGTGCCTGCCTTTTCTCTTTAAGAAGCCGTATGTCTTGTTCTCATTCCATGTTGTAATGTCTGGAACTCCCCTCTCTCCTCTTTGCTCCGAGCAGATGCTCGATGCTGCTAGCCCTGAACGTCTCAGCAAGTTCTTTCTGCCCAGAGCCTCCTGATTAGCCAGTTGCCACCAGTCCACACTGTCCTGGATAGAGAGCAGCAAACCGCTGTGCATCATGGGATCCCCACCCACCAGTTACATTGTCTGCCGCTCTCTCTGAACAGCTCCCCTGGATCACATCTGGGGGTGGCAGGTACAGCTTCCGGTACGGGACACCCAGTAGTCCGTTTGATTGCAGGGGTGTGTGGAGAGGGTGGAATTTTCAGACACCCAACAGGAGTGCCCGAGCACATAGGCATCATGCCAGGCAGCTGAGCACACATCGGTGGAGTGGTTTTCCCTCTCTGTTGATGAGGGTCAGTGCCCGGCATGTGTGTGGTTCAGTGACTAAATGGGTGTAGTCTATCCCTGGGGAAACTGGCAATGCCCCTGAATTCTCACCTCCTCTCCAGGCTGGATGAGTGTGAGCCCAAATTTATTGAGTGGCCATCCCAAGGAGAGCATCTCTCATCAGCTCGATGTAAATGATGTACAGCTCATTGGGAGATGCTGGCCATGCTCCTAGTTGGTTCCTGGAATGAGTTGGAACTGCCTGTGGCATGAGGTGAGCACTGGGACTCACTCTGATCTGTGCCAACCTCTTAGGACACTGCTGCTCTGAAATCTGGGGTTAGCTCATTAAGTCAAGGCACTCGTGAAATAGGGATATAGATGGGATTTCTAACGTCTGATTTTAATACCTGGGACTTGCATGGACTGAGATAATTTCTGAAAGGTATTAAAACAAACACTGACTTTCAAACAGCGCAGTAATCACCTTACTACAGGTTGCATCGTGCATCATGAAACCGTCATTAGACAAGTACCAGTCTGAACTGAAATTGATGTTTTTTTTCATCAAGAGACTGAAGAAATCTGTGTGTCTTCTTTTTGATTGAAACCTTTATGAGAAATTTACTTGTTGGAGCCAAAAAAAACACTTGAACTTATCCAGTTTAGAGACAAGGAACCCAGACACAGGAATGCATGAACGAATTGTATTTCAAGCAACAGCTTTGGGGAGGTGGATTTGGGAATAGAACTAGAAAGGGCTTCCTCTCCCTCTTGTGAAGGACAAAGCCACTGCTGGCAAAGTAAATTGGAGAAACATTCAAACACCGAGAGTTAAAACCATAGATATAATCTCCAAGGCTGCTAACGATCTTGGATATCCCGAACCAATCATAGTCTCAGGTTAAAATATAACTCCTCAAGAATATCATAATGACTGTGCACACTGATAGTACTTTAAATAAAAGTGAACATTGTGTATGAATCTGAAAGCGTCAATATCTGGAAGAGTGTGATTAGGACTCCTCACGATAACAATGTCAGAGTGTCCGAAAAATAGAAACTAGTTATACAAAAGGCTAATACCTTACCAAACCACAACACCAGGATGATATTAAAGTGACAGAGGATATCAATGGGAGCATTCTCATGAGTAAACAATGCAGTGAGCCTGAGGATGAGGTGAAAGGTTATTGTCACTGAAGGAACAGGGGACTGACTTGTAAAAGACAGCTCAGACGGGTAAGGCTCAGCTCATCTCCCGCTGCTGTCAGGGAGAAACACACATGAGTTAGATTGTCTCAAAACAGCTCTTTGGAAAGTTGATCAAGTTGGGGTCCTTGGCTCTAAGAAAGGGAGCAATGATTAAGGCCTCAAGGCTATGAAGAGCCTGACTCCATTGATGTGGGCCGAAAAACAAAAAGTACTGGAGAAACTCGGCAAATCTGGCAGCCACCATGGAGAGAGGAGCAGTGTTAACATTTCGAAATGACCCTTCTTCAGAGCTGGCATCCTGGGCTCTTCCTTCGCTAAATGGGAATTTTATTTTTTAAGCGCCATTTCCCCGTGAGAAGGAGTGGGCTAAATGTGGTCCAGGGAGTGAGAGCTGACCCTCACAATCACATGGAGATGTCAGAGACTGAAGAAAGCCTACAGTCAGGGAAACATTGATGTGATGACATGTCCCTTTAAGAGGGATTTCTGTTCTGTTTCTCTTGTAGTGAAACCTGGTGTCGAAGTGTCCGCTCAGTGGAAAGCTAATTATATAGCCTTTCAGGTTTTTTCCAAAGAAGACAAAAGAAGCAGTGGTGGATGTCGGCTCACACAGCCCCAGGGTTTTAGTTTTGCTTTCAGTTGTTGAAGCTGCTAGATACATCTCTTTCTCTCTTGCTCTCTCTCGGCTGCTGCAAAAAAGCCAGAGTGCTGACTCTGCTGCTAATGTTCCTTCTGTCAGTGTTCCTTTCCCTGGCCCGGAGGAGAGAACAAGTAAGGGAAATCTGTTTTGCTGAATTTGCCTTCGCCAATGGTGTGTCTGTGGGATGCTGTTATATTGGAACAGTTGATAAGACCATAAGACATAGGAGTGGAAGTAAGGCCATTCGGCCCATCGAGTCCACTCCGCCATTCAATCATGGCTGATGGGCATTTCAACTGCACTTTACCCGCATTCTCCCCGTAGCCCTTAATTCCTTGTGACATCAAGAATTTATCAATCTCTGCCTTGAAGACATTTAGCTTCCCGGCCTCCACTGCACTCCGCGGCAATGAATTCCACAGGCTCACCACTCTCTGGCTGAAGAAAAGTCTCCGCATTTCTGTTCTGAATTTACCCCTTCTAATTCGAAGGCTGTGTCCACAGGTTCTACTCTCCTCGCCTAATGGAAACAATTTCCTAGCGTCCACCCTCTCCAAGCCATGTATTATCTTGATGAGGAGTAGTTAAATAACACACTGTTTTGTTAAGTGTTTTGATAGAGTTAAAGTTATATCAATTATCTTTTGTTCGCATTCCACTTCAAACACTAAGAATAAAGTGTGTTTTGCTTAAAGTCGAGTAGTTTGACCAATCACAGCTGGAATTCAGTGCCTTCCACTTGCCTCTAAATAAGATAAACATTAGGGTCGAGGCTGTCTGCTTGATATGTTTTGAGGGAGTTTGCTGTGGTCCATAACCTGGGTAATGATGCAGGTATTTCTTCCTCAGAGATGATAGATTTCAATCTCTTTGCACTCACCCACTTCCACATGGTGTGTTTCTCTGCCAAGCACTGGATTAGCTAGTCATAGCAACAGTTAAGCTGTTTTGAATCTGATGGGATAGTTTGTGATTGCAAGCAGGAATCAAAATTAATTCGGTCTGACATGGACTCAGACCCTGGATAGGATGACCGAAATGAGCAGAGAGCAGGAGTAGGGAATGCCCCATTGTAAACCAGGGAGTTCTCCCCAGTGTCACTCCCAGCACAGAGGAACCTCGATTATCCGAAAGAGATGGGTGGGCACTATTTCGTTCGGATTATTGATTATTCGGTTAGCTGCTTTCCTCTGGGGCTCGGAGTTTTCTGTGAAGTCTGCTCCCCGTTCAGGGAACGAGGCAAAAGCACACTGCATGCGAGACCCCGTCCCCAACCCGTCTGCTCCCACCCTGCCACCCTCACCCACCCCCGCCCGCCCCAACCTGGTCCAACACTGCCCCCCACCCGCCCCCATCCCCACCCACCGTTCGACCCCCGTCTGCGCCCCCTCCATCTGACCCCCACCTCTGTGCGACCCCTCCTGCCGCGGCAGATGAACTGGACACCAACAGTAGGAGTACTGCTGCCTTTGTGGGGTAAGGCTCCAAATAGCACACGCACACACACATGCACACACGCACAGACACACACACATGCACACGCGCACAGACACACACACATACACACACATGCACACACACACACACACACCAACACAGACATACACACATACACACACATGCACACACGCCACACACACACACACATGCACACACGCCACACACACACACACATGCACACACATACAGACACACACACATACACACACGCACGGACACACACACATACACACACGCCACACAGACATACACACATATGCACACACGCCACACACACACACACACACACACATACACACATGCACGGGCACACACATGCACATGCCATGCACACACACACGCACATACGCCACACACACACACACACATGCACACACGCCACGCACACACACACGCACACACGCCACGCACACACACATACACACACACATACACATACACACACGCGCACACACACCACGCACACACACACACACACACACACGCCACGCACATACACATACACACACGCGCACACACACACACACACACACCACGCACACACACGCGCACACACACATGCACACACGCACGGACACACACATACACACACGCACACACATGCACGGACACACATACACACACGCGCACACACACGTGCACACACGCACGGACACACACATACACACACGCACACACACACATGCACAGACACACACAAGCGCACACACGCACGGACACACACATACACGCACGCGCACACACACATGCACGGACACACACATGCGCACACACACATGCACACACGCACGGACACACACATATACACATGCACGGACACACATGCACACACGCGCACACACATGCACACACACATGCACAGACACACACATACACACGCCACGCGTGCACACACACACATGCACACATGCGCACACACATGCACACACACATGCACGGACACACACATACACACACGTGCACACACACATGCACACACCCCTGGACACACACATACACACACGCGCACACACGCACGGACACACACATGCACACACGCACGGACACACACATACACACACGCACGGACACACACATACACACACGCGCACGGACACACACATACACACACGCGCACACACACATACACACACACATGCACACACGCACACACACAAATGCACACACGCATACACACACATGCACACACGCACGGACACACACATACACACATGCGCACACACGCATGGACACGCACACACACATACACACATGCGCACACATGCACACACGCACGGACACGCACACACACATGCACACACGCACGGACACATACATACACACGCGCACACACACGGACACATACATACACACGCGCACACACACATGCACACACGCACGGACACACACATACACACATGCACGGACACACATACACACACGCGCACACACACACGGATACACATACACACACGCGCACACACACATGAACAGACACACACATACACACACGCGCATACACACATGCACACACGCACGGACACACACACGCCACGTGCACACGCACACACAGGCGCGCGCACACACACACCCGCGCGCACGCACACATACACACGCACGCGCATACACACGCACGCACACACGCATGCACACGCACTCATACACACTCACAAACACACATGCACACACGCACAAACGCACTTGCACACACATACGTGCACATACACACACGCACACACACACGCACATGCACTTACACACACGCATGCGCACACACATGCACAGACACACACACATGCATGCGCACACACATGCACACACACTGACCTTTTTTGACAAGTTCCACCTTTGCCCTGTACAGGAAAATGTTGGAGAGATTATCTGGGGAAGAGAGGAGAGGTTTAGGGTTCACCCCTGTGTAGAATTCCAGAGAAAGAGTGGGAGAGAGAGAGATAGGGAGGGAGATCAGTCAGTTGGAGACGGTGCCTGGACTGTCCAGGACTGTTCTCTGCAGCATTTCAGTGAGCCGAGTTCGTTTCTAATCATTGTACCTGTAAAAAAAACGTGATCAGGGTTGAAACAGCACTTTGACATAACATTTCTATCAGGATCTTGAGATCCCCTTTGGATAATCCGATAATTGATATTCGGAATATCGAGGTTCCTCTGTATTTATACCGTGAGCCACATTGCAGAAACATCAAATTGTTTCCACATGGATTCCATATCGGAGTTTACTAAACATTTTTCATATTACAAGTGACTTGTCAGAACTGAGTCATGATGGCCACCCCCCAGGAGGTCAGAGGGAATGTTTTAGGGATATCTTGTAAACGTCCCTGTGGTGGTCAAATATCCTCAAGGAGGTCAAACATCTTGAGTAGGTCAAAAATCCTTGAGGAGTTCAAACATCCATGAGGAGGTCAATGTTCCCATTGATTCATGGGAAATCCTGGCCTGTGACCAACCAAAATAGAGAAGATATGAGCATGTTGAGAAACGTTGTTGGGAATACGCATGGGCCATGTGAGGTGTTGCATGGAATGTACAAACCACCAAACAACCAATGTACCTAAGCCTTCAACCACCATCCCCCAAACACACACACACTCCCACAGACACACACACACAAAAGACACATATACACTGACACAGGCATGCGCACAGACACATACACTCATACATATACACAGACACATGCTCATACACAGAGAGACACACATTCACTGACACAGACACACACATGCTCACACACAGAGAAACATACACACACACATACACTGACACAAACACACACACTCCCACACTGAGAGACACACATACACTGATACAGACACACACACACACAGGCACACATACACACACACATACACAAACACACACACTCCCACACTGAGAGACACACATACACTGATACAGACACACACACACACAGGCACACATACACACACACATACACTGACACAAACACTCCCACACTGAGAGACACACATACACTGATACAGACACACACACAGGCACACATACACAGACACAGACACACACACACACACACAGAGGCACACATACATACACAGACACACACACTCACACAGAGAGACACACATACACCGACACAGACATACACATACACATACACACAGTCTTCACATTTTGTATTGGACTTATCATCATCCTGGAGCCCGTCAAAGCTGAGTGATAGCAATATGCCTCCCTGCCGAGGGTCTGCCTGAGAAAGGAGACACTTCAAACGGCAATGCATCATTTGTAAAAGTGCTTTAAAGAGATCGTTGCAAAAAGTGCGATACAAATGCAAGCTTTTTTCAGTAGAAACACACTTGTCCTTTATCTCCAACAATATGTTAGAAATAAATAATAATTATCTTGCAGACTTATATTAACCTTAGTCTAAAATACATATATTAGAAGCAAGATGGATGTGGAATTGGATAACAGTGGTGATTCAAGATAGATTGGACCAATCAGTATATTACACATTATTGTGTAATCCACAGTCAACAGTCAATGGGACTGAACATTGGGCCAAGGTTATCAGCAGGTGAGCTCAGCAGGGGCAGGTGAGGAGCTTATCAGATGGAGGGGGGATATAAAGAAAAAGCAGGGCACAAAGTGGGTAGGTGTGATTAGGGACCAATAGAGTATATGATGGGTAGGTGGATGGGAGAGTAGGTGTATGAGGTGGGAAGAGGATGGGTAGATGGGATTATAATAGTAGGTCGGGGTACTCAACATGATGGGTGAGGTTCGTTACCAACATGGGGTACAATGACTGGATGGGGTAAGTGTCACGTGAGAGGTGGGGTATATCAACTGGAAGTGGTACATTGGCAGGATGGGGATTTTAGCACATTGACTCTTTGGGGCACTGCTGCCTCACAGGGCCAGAGTTCGATTCCAGCCTCGGGCGACTGTCTGTGTGGAGTTTGCACATTCGCCCCGTGTCTGTGTGGGTTTCCTCCAGGTGCTCCGGTTTCCCCCCACAGTCCAAAGATGTGCAGGTCACATGGATTGGACATGCTACATTGCCTGTCAAGTTCAGGGATGTGGAGGTTAGGTGGGTTGGCCAGGGGAAATACAGGGCTTCAGGGACAGAGTGGGAGCAGGGGGGTGGGATGCTCTTTGGAGGGTTGGTGTGGACTTGTTGGGCCAAATGGGGACTGTATGCTTTGGCATGAGCTGGACTGTCTAACACAAGTAGTCTTGTTGTCGATTATCTGGTGTGTACAAGGACGAGAGATTTGACTCTGTATTTTGCATCCTCCTCCACATCCGATCTTACTCCATGTTTAGTAATAATATTATTGCTACAGCGTCCTAGGGATCAGTGGGCCGTGCAACGTTCAGTCTATCTTCGCCACCAGGTGACTGATGAGCCTCTGCAGGGCCTCAGCCCGATCCTTCGAGGTCTGCAGCACTTCCTCGTGGTTGGCTTTCTGCTGGCTGCTGTAGTCTGTCACTACCTTGTTGGTGATGAGCGAGGTGCCAAACACTCGCAATCCGCAGTGACGGGCAAGGATTACCTCGGGCACTGTGCTCATTCCTACAGAGAGAGAGAGAGAGAGAGAAACACATCTTCCACATGAGCGCCTACCGAATCCAGGCTGAACATCAGAACTAGGAGCAGGAGTAGGCCGCCCGGCCCTTTGAGCCTGCTCCACCACTCAATAAGATCATGGCTAACCTCTTCATGGCTTCAGCTCCACTTACCCACCTGCTCATCAAAACTCTTAATTCCTTTACCCCCTGTTCAAAAGTCTATCTATCTTTGCCTTAAAAAAATTCAACGAGGCAGCCTCAACTTCTTCACTCGGCAAGGAGTTCCAGATTCTCAACCTTATGCGTGATGAGGATCCTCCTCATCTCAGTCCTAAATCTGCTCCCTGTTATTACGAGGCTATGCCCCCTAGTTCTATTTTCACCCCCCCAGTGGAAACAAGCTCCTTACTTCTATCTTATAATTTTATATGTTTCTATAAGATTTCCCCCTTAAATTCCAATGAATATAATCCCAGTCTACTCAGTCTCTCCTCATAACCCACCCCCTCAACTCGGGAATCAACCCAGTGAGCCTCCTCTGCACCCCCTCCAGTGCCAGTACTTCCTTCCTCAAGTAAGGACACCAAAACTGTACACAGTACTCCCAGGTGTGGCCTCACCAGCACCTTGTACAGCTGTAACATAATCTCCCTGTTTTTAAACTCCATCCCTCTAGCAATGAACGCTGATCTGATTTCTGATCTCCCCCATCTCTCTCTCTCTCTCTTTGAGGAGATTTAGACAGCAGCAGCAAGGATAATATCAGAAATGTCAGGCTGTCTGTTATAAGACACCACCACCATGGTAGAGTAGGAAACCATTCAGCCCACTATTCTGGTGTTGGCTATTTGGCACATCTTTCCCAGTTCCCCATAGCCCTTTATCAATGACTTAATCCAATTCCCTTTTGACAGTTCCTATGGAACCTGCTTCCACTCCATTTTCTCATCACCAGCTTGCCTTTGTTAGAGACAAGAAACTTAGCTGTAGCAGTGTGGTGGGTTTGTTGCTTGGATCGGTCCAAACCTGATCTAAGAACCGAGAGGAACATGAGCTTCTGTCCTCCATTTGAGTCTGATTGAGTATTAACGGCCAAGTAAGCCAGTTTCTCATTCGGAGGGAAAGGACGTGCTGGGTCAGTGGAATTCTCCAGGGAATTGAAATGGAGGCACCCATAGAAAGGGAAGGGACTGGGGGACAGGACAGATCACTGGAGCCTATCCCACTGACATCCAAGTCCAAACACCAGAAGCCAAGATGACTCAAGTGTTAGGAGGTCTGAGAACCTCTCACCTGGAACTTTTCACATTTGAAACTCAGAGCAAACAGATAGTTTGAATCTATGAAAGCTGCAGACCTGTCATTGGGGAATAAGTCAGTTCAGCTTCTGGAGAGTGCCTTTCTTCGTTTGCAGTGGAGAAAGGCACATTCTGCAGAGCTCTCACTAACATCTGGCCCCCTGGGCCTGTTGAATAAGGTCACGGCTCTGAATGGGTCAACATTCATGTAGCATTGGCTCCACCCATTCTACTGATGCCATGCACACATTGTGGTTGGAGATGTGGAGCTCTACTCTAGCTTTCAGAGGGGGCAGATGTAATTGTACCAACTCACTAAGATCTTAGTGATCATATCTGACCAAACAGGGTGGTGTTTTGGCTCAGTAGTTGGCACTGTTGCCTCCCAGTGCCAAGGACACAGGTTCAATTCCACCCAAAGGTGACAGTCTCTGTGGAGTTTGCACATTCTCACGGCTTCTTTGGTTTCCCACACACTCTGAAGATGTGCAGGCCGGGTGGGTTAGCCAGGGATGTGCTGGCTGGGTGCGTTAGCCAGGGATGTGCAGGCTGGGTGAATTGTCCAGGGATGTGCAGGCTGGGTGGGTTGTCCAGGGATGTGCAGGCTGGGTGGATTGTCCAGGGATGTGCAGGCTGGGTGGGTTGTCCAGGGATGTGCAGGCTGGGTGGGTTAGTCAGGGATGTGCAGGCCGGGTGGGTTAGCCAGGGATGTGCAGGCTGGGTGGGTTAGCCAGGGATGTGCAGGCTGGGTGGGTTAGCCAGGGATGTGCTGGCTGGGTGGATTGTCCAGGGATGTGCAGGCTGGGTGGGTTAGCCAAGGATGTGCAGGCCGGGTGGGTTAGCCAGGGATGTGCAGGCTGGGTGGGTTAGCCAGGGATGTGCAGGCTGGGTGGGTTAGCCAGGGATGTGCAGGTTGGGTGGATTGTCCAGGGATGTGCTGGCTGGGTGGATTGTCCAGGGATGTGCTGGCTGGGTGGATTGTCCAGGGATGTGCAGGCTGGGTGGGTTAGCCAGGGATGTGCTGGCTGGGTGCGTTAGCCAGGGATGTGCTGGCTGGGTGGATTGTCCAGGGATGTGCAGGCTGGGTGGGTTAGCCAGGGATGTGCTGGCTGGGTGCGTTAGCCAGGGATGTGCTGGCTGGGTGGATTGTCCAGGGATGTGCAGGCTGGGTGGGTTAGCCAGGGATGTGCTGGCTGGGTGGATTGCCCAGGGATGTGCTGGCTGGGTGGGTTGCCCAGGGATGTGCAGGCTGGGTGGATTGCCCAGGGATGTGCAGGTTGGGTGGGTTGCCCAGGGATGTGCAGGTTGGGTGGGTTGCCCAGGGATGTGCAGGCTGGGTGGGTTGTCCAGGGATGTGCAGGCTGGGTGCGTTGTCCAGGGATGTGCAGGTTGGGTGGGTTGTCCAGGGATGTGCAGGCTGGGTGGGTTGTCCAGGGATGTGCAGGCTGGGTGCGTTGTCCAGGGATGTGCAAGTTGGGTGGGTTGCCCAGGGATGTGCAGGCTGGGTGGGTTGTCCAGGGATGTGCAGGTTGGGTGGGTTGCCCAGGGATGTGCAGGTTGGGTGGGTTAGCCAGGGATGTGCAGGCTGGGTGGGTTGTCCAGGGATGTGCTGGCTGGGTGGGTTGTCCAGGGATGTGCAAGTTGGGTGGGTTGCCCAGGGATGTGCAGGCTGGGTGGGTTGCCCAGGGATGTGCTGGCTGGGTGGGTTAGTCAGGGATGTGCAGGTTGGGTGGGTTAGCCAGGGATGTGCAGGCTGGGTGGGTTGTCCAGGGATGTGCTGGCTGGGTGGGTTGTCCAGGGATGTGCAAGTTGGGTGGGTTGCCCAGGGATGTGCAGGCTGGGTGGGTTGCCCAGGGATGTGCTGGCTGGGTGGGTTAGTCAGGGATGTGCAGGTTGGGTGGGTTGCCCAGGGATGTGCAGGCTGGGTGGGTTAGTCAGGGATGTGCAGGTTGGGTGGGTTGCCCAGGGATGTGCAGGCTGGGTGGGTTAGCCAGGGATGTGCAGGCTGGGTGGGTTAGCCAGGGATGTGCAGGCTGGGTGGGTTAGCCAGGGATGTGCAGGCTGGGTGGGTTAGCCAGGGATGTGCAGGCTGGGTGGGTTAGCCAGGGATGTGCAGGCTGGGTGGGTTAGCCAGGGATGTGCAGGCTGGGTGGGTTAGCCAGGGATGTGCAGGCTGGGTGGGTTAGCCAGGGATGTGCAGGCTGGGTGGGTTAGTCAGGGATGTGTAGGCTGGGTGGGTTGTCCAGGGATGTGCAGGTTGGGTGGGTTGTCCAGGGATGTGCTGGCTGGGTGGGTTGCCCAGGGATGTGCTGGCTGGGTGGGTTGCCCAGGGATGTGCAGGTTGGGTGGGTTAGCCAGGGATGTGCAGATTGGGTGGGTTAGCCAGGGATGTGTAGGTTGGATGGGTTAGTCAGGGATGTGCAGGCTGGGTGGGTTAGCCAGGGATGTGCAGGCTGGGTGGGTTAGCCATGAGAAATGCAGTATGGGAGAGGTAGGTCTGGGTGAGATGCTCTTCAGTGGGTTGGTGTAGACTCGATGGGGTGAGTGGCCTGCTTCCACACTGTGGGGATGCTATGAATATAGTTGTACTTAATGTTATCTTTCAACTAATCTACCTCTTATCTCAGAATAGTGCCTCTTCTCTAGATACTCATTGGCTGTAGACATTCTCGGGTGGTGCATCCTCTAACACTGTTTACGAGGTGGGTTCAACACAAAGCAAAGACAAAGAAGAATCTGTGGCAGTGAACTACCAGAAACGACCCCCACCCCGTTCCACAGACTGGTACAGGGGGCAAACATCACCAGGAACCAGGAGTGGTCAGGTGGGACCATTTTGCGGCTTTATCTTTTCCACCTCATTTCAGCTTCACTTTTGATCTTTAAGTCTCAAATTCTTACTTTGTAATCAGTGTTTGAAACTTAAGAATGGTTGTGCTTTGATTAAACTGCAGCACTGTGGCTCAGTGGTCAGCACTGCTGCCTCACAGGACCCGGGTTCGATTCCACCCTTGGATTGTGTGGAGTTTGCACGTTCTCCCCGTGTCTGCGTGGGTTTCCTCCGGGTGCTCCGGTTTCCTCCCACAGTCTCACGATGTGCAGGTTAGGTGGATTGGCCATGCTAAATGGCTCACAGTGTGCAGGGATGTGCAGGCTAGGTGGGTTAGCCAGGGATGTGCAGGCTGGGTGGGTTAGCCAGGGATGTGCAGGCCGGGTGGGTTAGCCAGGGATGTGCAGGCTGGGTGGGTTAGTTATGGGAAATGCAGGGTTATATAAGATAGAGGGGTCTGGGTTGGATGCTCTTTAGTGGGTCAGTGGACTAAATGGCTTGTAGGAATTCCATGATTTTAAGGCAAAATTATGTAACTAGTAGCAGTATTTTCTAACCATTGATTTTGGCCATGTTCCCAAGGATATTATACTCAGCTGTTGCTTTGACTGGTTACTGTTTTACCTCAGACGTTTTCAAAGTTGTTTAAGGAGAGGAATTGGCTGTGTTGCATTAACCTTAATGACCTTTGAACTACACACCAAGGTACTGAGTTGCCTCACATGGGGTTCAATGAAATGGAGATTGACTGATGGACAATTTACTGGACACTTGAGGGACGCCATCAAGGATGGGGTCAATATCCTGAGTTTTATGAAACGGTAGGTTTTGTCAAGTCAGTGAGAGAAAGTGACTCACAGTTTGCTCAGAGATTTTGTTTTGCTTTGAGAAATTCTGAATGGAACCCCAGGAATCCTTTGACTTTGCCGGGTTTACAAACAGAGGTCAGTCAGTCGTGCTGAGGCTGTGGGCCGAGTCTCAATATCTCCCTGCAGTAATGGTGGGTTGTTTCATCGGAAGTTCCTTCTTATCACCACGGCAGACAGATCAGAAGTTAAAACTTTGCAATATTTGTGAAAAAGAGCCAAAGCTAATAAAAGGAATGAGCAATGCAGCTCACTTGAGCTTATTCAGGAATCTTTAACTAATGTTGTTTTGAACACTTAGGCACAAAACTTGACACAGCAGAATTGTCAACACCAGTGATAAAGATGGTGTGAGATAATCATTAGAGAAAGGTTGTTTAACTGTTAGAAGATCCACTCTCTCAGTCGAATAGGCACAGAGAAGGACTGAAAACCACCAGACTCAAGGGAGATTAGTCTTGGCAGGAGTCAGACTAACATCCACTATTGAAGGACATAGTCAAAAAGAAGAAATTGCTCGGTTTCAGCCTCTTCCAGAATACTACGAGAAAGAGAGTGTCTGTTGTAATCAGAAAATGATGTGTGGTCCAGAATTGCAACAAGAAAGAGAGTCCATACTTCTACACAGTAGCCTTCCAGGAAGAAATTCAGGAGATTAAGCATCCTCTAGGAAAGCTAACAGAAAAACAACAATATCTAGAAAGCAGGGTATCTGAAAGATAAATGATACTCCAGCAAGAAAATCGTCCACAAATGAGAAGCAGGGTCAACAGTCCTCAGACCAAAGATGTAGATCTTTCTCAGTTTGAAGAGAGTGTTTCTGAGAGAAGTAATGTTCAGTTATGTACTGACCCCAAAAAAACCCCACAAATCCAGTCAGACCAATTCCTGTCCTGTCAGTCTGCTCGTGATCTTCAGCAAAGTAATGGAAGGCAATAGTCCTGTACAACCTCGAGGTACTGCTGTCTGATGTTCAGTTTGGGTTATGCCAGTGCCACTCAGCTCCTGACCTCATTACAGTCCTGGTCCAAACCTGGACAGTAAAGCTAAACTGGTGAGGACTTGCCCGAGTTACAGCAAACATATTTGGCAAAAACTGGAGTCCAGGGTAATCAGGGCAGTGTGGATCCTGTCACTGCTTGGTATCACATCTAACAGAAAGGAAGGTGGTCGTGGTTGTTGGAGGTCAGTCATCTCAGCTCCAAGGACATCTCTGCAGGAATCCCCCAGGCCTAACCACCTTCAGCTGCTTCATCAATGGCCTCTCCTCCATCATAAGGTCTGAAGTAGGCATGTTCGCCGATGATCCCTCACAATGTTCAACCCATTCGCGACTCCTCACATATTGAAGCAATTTGTGTCCACATAGATCAAGATCTGGACAATATCTAGGCTTGGGCTGACAAAGTGACAAGGAACATTCACACCATACAGATGCCAGGCAATGACCATTTTAAACAAGAGAGGATCTAATTTTCAATCCTTAACATTCAATGGCAAAACCATAGCTGTATCTCCCATTGTGTGGGAGTTTACCACTGACCAGAAACTGAACAGACTAGCCATATAAATATTCATGACTACAATTGTGGACTGCGGCTGGGCATTCAGGGGCAGGTAATTCATCTTCTCACTTGCCAAAGTTCACCCATCAACAATGCACAATAGCAGCAGTGTGCACCATCTACACGATGCACAGTAGAAACTCACCAAGCTTCCTCAGACAGCATCTTCGAAACCCATAACCACTTCCATATACAAAGACAAGGGCAGCAGACATATGAGAACGATACCCTCCAAGTTCCCCTCCAGGCCACTCACCACTCTGACTTGAAAATACATTGCCACTCCTTCACTGTTGCTGGGTCAAAATCCTGGAATTCCCTCCCTGAGGGAATTGTGGATTAACCTATAGCAGGTGGGCTGCAGCGGTTCAAGAAGGCAGCTCACCACCACCTTCTGAAGGGGCAACTAGGGACGGGCAATAAATACTGGGCCCATCCTATGAACAATGTAAACAGCAAGAAGTAAATCATTATATATCCTCCAGGACAGAAAATTAAAGAGTGGTCAAATTGAACTATTTAATATGATGAAAGGATTGACTGAAACTGGTGGAATTGGGATTCAGGGTGATATTGGGATTCATTTATTCCGACTGAAACCTCTTCCACAGAGAGAAAAGCAGCTGATGGGAGGGGTGAATCATAAAGTTCAAAACTGAGAATAGTGTTCAATAAATTTACCAATGATCAGAGAACCCACGTGGGAAGACCGAGCTAAGACAGTAATCAGCTGGGATCAAATGGAATGGCAGAATAAGGTTGTGAGGCTGAATGTCAATAAGCCGTGCTTTCTGTTCCATTATTCCGGATCGAGGATCAAATATTCACAGAGATCTCAAGGAGAAGACTGTACCTCTCTATGGTCTGTGATTTTGGGACTCACCCACAACAGTGATGACCTTTGACTCTCTTACTCTGCCAAACATTGACCTGGTTCCTTTGACACCAGCTAACAAATAGGTTTAAAATTAACAAGTCACCGACAACAGTATGGATAAGAAGCATTATTCCTTCACATTCAGGAGCAGGTTTTCAACAAAAGCAGACGATGAGGAACTCCAATCGGGAAGGGATAAATGTCTGGGTCGGATCTGGATTGGAACATCAGCGCACTGAGTGAGATGACAATGCAGAGACTCCATGTTGCTAGGTTTTTGGACCGCTCGGTGTTTGGATGGTGGACTGGGCCGATATGATTAAGGATTTGTTGAGAAGAGTCTGTAATCTATTAATCTTCCAGCGCAGCAAGAGGCCATTCAGCCCATTGTGCCTTTGAAAACACCCAGCCAACCAGTCCCAACATTACTGCTTCCCCACCCATGGGCCTGCAAATTTGTGAGTTTTCAAAAATCTAATTATCTTTGGAAAATTATGATCAATCTGCTTTCAACAGAGCATTGCAACATCCCTTAGGTTATACTGAATGTGCATAAACTTGACGGGATGAGTTTTTTTTTTGAACATTAACTGCTTTCTCATGTCTTCAAAGTTATATGCAATCCTCAGGCCAGTTTGACTCATGCTGTGGTTTGTCATAAAGTTTACGCCCTGATCCACTATTCCTCTGGAGCTGACACAAGGTCTGGTACAGCACAAATATTATACTCTTTCATGAGTGATTCTGATTTCATTTTTTTATCTCCTTTGGTCTTTCTCATCCCTTGCCTACGATCACTAATGTAACCAAGCTGTCTTCAGTGGAACCTCACATGTAATAGACTCAGAGAGTGACAGAGCTGTACATCATGGAAACAGACCCTTTGGTCCAACTCATCCATTCTACATTAATCTGGTCCCATCTGCCAGCACTTGGCCCATATCCCTCTGAGCCCTTCCTATCCATATACCCATCCAGATGCCTTTCAAATGTTGTGTTTGTACCAGCATCCACCACTTCCTCTGGCAGCTCATTCCATACACGTACCACCCTCTGTGTGAAAAGGATGCCCCTTAGGTCCCTTTTATATCTTTCCCCTCCCACCCTAAACCTATGACCTCGAGTTCTGGACTCCCCTACCCTGGGGAAAAGACCTTAACTATTCACCCTATCCATCCCCCTCATGATTTTGTAAATTTTGTTAGGTGATCCCTCATCCTCCAGTGCTCCAGGGAAACTGACTCCAGCCTTTTCAGCCTCTCCCTATACAGAGGAACCTCCGTTATCTGGCATTTGATTAACCGAGTTTCAGAGTATCCAAACAAAATTGCAAGGTCCTGATACGTGGCCAACTTTGTTATCCAGCATCGATTATCTGGCATTCAATTAACTGGACGGAAAACTCCCTGCCCGTGTCCTTCGGATAATCGAGGTTCCTCTGTAGCTCAAATCCTCCAACCCTGGCAACATCTTTCTAAATCTTTTCTGAACCCTTTCAAGTTTCACAACATCCTTCCGATAGCAGGGAGACCAGAATTGAATGCGGCATCCCAAAAGTGACCGAACTAACGTCCATAGATCCCTCAAAGTTGCCACCCAAGTTGATAGAGTTGTTAAGGAGGCGTATGGTGTGTTGGCTTTCATTAGCAGGGGGATTGAGTTTAAGAGCCATGAGGTTATGCCCTGGTTAGACCACACTTAGAATACTGTGTTCCGTTCTGGTCACCTCATTATAGGAAAGATGTGGAAGCTTAGAGAGGGTACAGAGGAGATTTACCTGATGCCGCTTGGACTGGAGGGCATGTCTTATGAAGAAAAATTGAGGGAGCTAGGGCTTTTCTTATTGGAGCGAAGAAGGATGAGAAGGTGACTTGATGGAGACACACAAGATAATGAGAGGCATAGATAGAGAAAGCCAGAGATGTTTATCTAGGGCAGAAATGTCTATCATGAGGGAACATAACTTTAAGGTGATTGGAGAAAGGTTTAGGGGAGATGTCAGAGGTAGGTTCTTTACTCAGAGAGTGGTGGGTGTGTGGAACGCACTGCCAACAGTGGTAGTAGAATCAGAGACATTAGGGACATTTAAGTGACTCTCGGATAGACACATGGATGATAGTAAGTTGGAGGATATGTAGGTTAGTTTGATCTTAGAGTAGGATAAAAGACCAGCACAGCATCAAGGGTTGAAGCGCCTGTACTGTGCTGTACTGTTCTGTGTTCTATGTTTATTTAGAAAGAGTCTGGAAGGGTATGTGAAGAGGAAGGGTTTAGAGGGATGTGGGCCAAATGCTGGCAAAAGGGACTAGATTCATTCGGGATATCTAGTCAGCGTGGACGAGTTGGACCGAAGGGTTATATGGCTCCTATACTCAATATATTGACCAATAAAGGCAAAACATACTAAATGCCTTCTTCACTACCCTGTCTACTTACAACTCTGCTTTCAAGGAGCTACGAACTCGCTCTCCGAGGTATCTTTGTTCGGTAACACTACACAGGACTTTACCATTAAGGGTATATAAGTCCTGCCCTGATTTGCCCTTCCAAAATGCAGCACCTCACATTTATCTAAATCAAACACTATCTGCCACTTTCTTGTTAAGTAGTTGCTCCTAAACTGTGAATGAAGCCAACAGGAACATTAATGGACTGGGTGGTATCCAAGTAGGCCCTGCACATTTGGCATCCAGCCCCCAAACTATCAGCAATGTTTGCCAAAGGTCTGAGGCCTACTCTGCTCCTCATGTTCCCAGTGACTAAGAATGTCAAGTCAGGGATCGATCTGAGAGCAGATTGTCTCATAGTAACCATTAAACCTTGTTTTTATTCAGACTGAGGCGATTGCAGCTGGAATATCTGAAAAAAAGACATTAATCATTGAAAGGACAACCTGCTTCCAGAGGCCTGTAATCAAAATGTCCCTCTTTCCTGGAATGGTCCCTTTCACTTGGGGTTCACAGGCCAATCCCAACTCATCAGGAGAGGTCAGACCCTTGTCAATCAGGCACACTCGCTGCCTGAGGCAGTGGGAAGACAGGGCGGTATTAATGGTTATACTGAGATGCTGGCAAACTGTGGAGATGGCTCTGCCAAATTGAGGCCAGGAGAAGCTGCTGATAAAGAGGGGTAGGAGGTAGCACGCATACTAATGACTCTCAGGCCGTCAGGGTTATAAATAAAGGCAAAACACTGTAGCTGTTAGAAACCTGAAACAATTATGGGGAAACGTTGGAGAAGCTCAGCAGGTCTGGTGGCATGTGTGGAGAGAGAAACAGCGTTAGCCTTTTGAATCTGGTAGGTGATTTCTTCAGACTGGTTAAAGGTAGGCTAGGGCTGTTTGTGTGTACAACCTCAGTCCCCAGCCCAGCAACGCTGAGACTTACTGTGGCACCTGTCACTGGTGCAGCAGTGAAACAGGCCATTTGGTCCATCAGATCTCAGGCAGCACTCCAGTCTATCCTCACGTGTTTACTAATGAACCAACTCAGCACAGGGCACAGAACCTTCAGTTTCCTTACTCTGCCTGACACCGTGCCACAGAGTCCACTGGCATCTTCCCACCTTGGGAGCTTGGAGGAAGATTTATCTAGAGATAGTACAGAGGCATAATGACCTGATATTGACCTCTTGAAGGCATACCCACTGGGATGAGCAAGGGAGACCAGGCTGGGAGTAATGCTGATGAAGAGCTTATGCCTGAAACATCAACTCTCCTGCTCCTCGGATGTTGTCTGACCGGCTGTACTTTTCCAGCACCACACTTTTTGACTCTGACCTCCAGCATCTGTGCTCCTCACTTTCTCCCAGTAATGCTGGTGTGCAGTTGATAGGTATGGAGGTGTGTTTGGGTGGGAGGTCTGGGTCGGGGTGTGGTCTTGTATGTGTCTGGTTGGTCAGGGGTCAGTGTAGTTGATGGGTGGGGGGATGGTGGCTGATGCTGTCAGGGGTTGTTACGTGAAACCTGATTGGCAGGGAGTGTGCCTGGGTGCAGTGCCGGAGTAGAGTTGGATTAGTGGCGAGGAGTTGGTTTTTCAGACTGGAGGCCACAGGGATTGGTGCTGGGTCCACTTTTGTTTGTTATTTATGTAAATTATTTAGATGAGAATATAGGAGGCATGGTTAGTTGGTTTGCGGATGACACCAACATTGGTGACACAGAGGACAGTGAAGAAGGTTATCTAAGATTACAAAAAGATATTGATCAGTTGGGGCGGCACGGTGGCACAGTGGTTAGCACTGCTGCCTCACAGCGCCAGGGAACCGGGTTTGATTCCTGCCTCAGGCAACTGACTGTGTGGGGTTTGCACGTTCTCCCCGTGTCTGCGTGGGTTTCCCCCGGGTGCTCCGGTTCCCTCCCACAGTCCAAAGATGTGCGGGTCAGGTGAATTGGCCATGCTAAATTGCCCATAGTGTTAGGTGCATTAGTTAGGAATAAATGTAGGGGAATGGGTCTGGGTGGGTTACTCCTTGGAGAGCCAGTGTGAACTTGTTGGGCCGAAGGGCCTGTTTCCATACTGTAGGGAATCTAATCTAAATTGGGTCAATGGGCTGAGGAGTGGCAGATGGAGTTTAATTTGGATAAATATAACATAGAACATAGAACATAGAAGAATACAGCGCAGTACAGGCCCTTTGGCCCTCGATGTTGCGCCGATCCAAGCCCACCTAACCTACACTAGCCCACTATCCTCCATATACCTATCCAATGCCCGCTTAAATGCCCATAAAGAGGGAGAGTCCACCACTGCTACTGGCAGGGCATTCCATGAACTTACGACTCGCTGAGTGAAGAACCTACCCCTAACTTCAGTCCTATATCTACCCCCCCTTAATTTAAAGCTAAGCCCCCTTGTAATACCCGACTCCATACGCGGGAAAAGGTTCACACTGTCGACCCTATCTAACCCCCTAATCATCTTGTACACCTCAATCAAGTCACCCCTAAACCTTCTTTTCTCTAATGAAAACAGCCCCAAGTGTCTTAGTCTTTCCTCATACGATCTTCCTTCCATACCAGGCAACATCCTGGTAAACCTCCTCTGCACCCGTTCCAGTGCCTCCACATCCTTCCTATAGTATGGCGACCAAAACTGCACACAATATTCCAGATGCGGCCGCACCAGAGTCTTATACAACTGCATCATGACCTCAGGACTCCGGAACTCAATTCCTCTACCAATAAAAGCCAGTACGCCATATGCCTTCCTCACCGCACTATTTACCTGGGTGGCAACTTTCAGAGATCTGTGTACATGGACACCAAGATCCCTCTGCTCATCCACACTACCAAGTATCCGACCATTAGCCCAGTACCCCATCTTTTTGTTATTCTTTCCAAAGTGAATCACCTCACACTTAGCTACATTGAATTCCATTTGCCACCTTTCTGCCCAGCTCTGCAGCTTCTCTATATCCTGCTGTAACCTGCCACATCCTTCCTCACTGTCAACAACTCCTCCGACTTTCGTATCATCCGCAAACTTGCTCACCCAACCTTCTAACCCCTCTTCCAGGTCATTTATAAAAATGACAAACAGCAATGGTCCCAAAACAGATCCTTGCGGAACACCGCTAGTGACGGCACTCCATGAAGAAACTTTGCCATCAACTACTACCCTCTGTCTTCTTCCATCCAGCCAATTCCTAATCCAAACCTCCAACTCACCCTCAATGCCATATCTCCGTATTTTCTGCAGTAGCCTACCATGGGGAACCTTATCAAACGCCTTACTAAAATCCATATATACCACATCTACCGCTTTCCCCTCATCAACCTCCTTCGTCACCTTTTCAAAGAATTCAATAAGGTCTGTGAGGCACGACCTGCCCTTCACAAAACCATGCTGACTATCCTTGATCACATTATTCCTATCCAGATGTGCATAAATCCTATCCCTTACAATTCTCTCTAAGACTTTGCCCACAACAGAAGTGAGACTCACCGGCCTATAGTTACTAGGGTTATCCCTACTCCCCTTTTTGAACAAGGGAACCACATTTGCTATCCTCCAATCTTCTGGCACTACTCCTGTAGACAAAGAGGACATAAAAATCAAGGCCAATGGCTCTGCAATCTCCTCCCTTGCTTCCCAGAGAATCCTAGGATAAATGCCATCAGGCCCAGGGGACTTATCTATTTTCACCTTTTCCAGGATTTCCAACACCTCTTCTCTACATACCTCAAAGCCATCCATTCTACTTAATAGTGACTCAGTATTCACATCGACAACAATGTCCTGTTCCTGAGTGAATACTGACGAAAAGTATTCATTCAGTGTCTCCCCAATCTCTTCCGCCTCCACACGCAACTTCCCACTACTATCCTTGACTGGACCTATTCCTACCCTAGTCATTCTTTTATTCCTAACATACCTATAGAAAGCCTTAGGGTTTTCCCTAATCCTACCGACTAAGGACCTTTCATGTCCCCTCCTTGCTGCTCTTAGCTCTCTCTTCAGGTCCTTCCTGGCTACCCTATAACTCTCAATCGCCCCAATTGAACCTTCACGTCTCATCTTGAGATAGGCCGCCCTCTTCCATTTAACAAGGGATTCCAATTCCTTATTAAACCACGGCTCCCTCGCACGACCCTTTCCTCCCTGCCTGACAGGTACATAATTATCAAGGACACTCAATAGTTGCTCATTGAACAAGCTCCACATATCATTTACACTCTTGCCTTGGAGTCTACTTTTCCAAGCCACACATCCTAAGTCATGCCTCACCGCATCATAATTTCCCTGACCCCAGCTATAACTCTTGCCCTGTAGTACACACTTATCCCTCTCCATCACTAGAGTAAAAATCACCGAATTGTGGTCACTGTCCCCAAAGTGCTCACCTACCTCTAATTCTAACACCTGGCCTGGTTCGTTACCCAGAACCAAATCCAGTATGGCCTCACCTCTTGTTGGCCTGTCTACATATTGTGTCAGGAAACTCTCCTGCACACATTGAACAAACACTGACCCATCTAACGAACTTGAGCTATAGCTTTCCCAATCAATATCAGGAAAGTTAAAGTCCCCCATAACAACCACCCTATTACTGTCACTCATCTCCTGAATCACCTTCCCTATCCTTTCTTCAATGATTCTAGGACTATTAGGAGGCCTGTAAAAGACTCCTAACAGGGTGACCTCACCTTTCCTATTCCTAACCTCAGCCCAAACTACCTCAGATGGCAAGTCCTCATCTATCGTCCTTTCCACCACTGTAATACTATCTTTGACAAGCAATGCCACACCTCCCCCTCTTTTACCCCCACCTCTGACCCTACTAAAACATTTAAATCCTGGAACCTGCAACAGCCAATCCTGTCCCTGTTCTAGCCATGTCTCCGTAATAGCCACAACATCGAAGTCCCAGGTACCAACCCACGCTGCAAGTTCACCTACCTTATTTCGTATACTTCTTGCATTGAAGTATACACACTTCAAGCCACTTTCCTGTTTACAGGCACCCTCCTTTGAAATTGATGCCATGTTCCTAACCTCCCTACACTCCAGGTCCTGCACCCTAAAGCTACAGTCTAGGTTCCCATGCCCCTGCAGAGTTAGTTTAAACCCCCCCCAAGAGCACTAGCAAACCTCCCCCCAAGGATACTGGTGCCCCTCAGGTTCAGGTGTAGACCATCCTGTTTATAGAGGTCCCACCGTCCCCAGAAAGAACCCCAGTTATCCAAAAACCGGAATCCCTCCCTCCTGCACCATCCCTGTAGCCACGCATTTAAGTGTTCTCTTTCCCTATTCCTCGAATCTCTATCACGTGGCACGGGTAACAAACCAGAGACAACAACTCTGTTCGTTCTAACTCTGAGCTTCCAACCTAGCTCCCTAAAAGTCTGTCTAACATCCTCAGCACTCCTCCTACCTATGTCGTTGGTGCCAATATGGACCACGACTTCGGGCTGCTCCCCCTCCCCCTCCAGGACCCGGAAAACACGATCAGAGACATCACGTACCCTTGCACCTGGGAGGCAACATACCAAACGTGAGTCTCTCTCGTTCCCACAAAACCGCCTATCTGTGCCCCGAACTATCGAGTCCCCAATAACTATTGCTCCGCTCTTCTTCACCCTTCCCTTCTGAGTAACGGGGACAGGCTCCGTGCCAGAGACCTGAGCCCCGTTACTTACCCCTGGTAAGTCATTCCCCCCCCACAAGTATCCAAAACGGTATACTTGTTCTTGAGGGGAATGGCCGCAGGGGGTCCCTGCACTGGCTGTACTTTGATAAAACAAACAAAGGCAGGACTTGTACAATTAAAAGTCGGGCTGTGCGTAGTGCTGTAGAACAAAGAGACCGAGTGGTTAAGGTATATAAATCTTTGAAGTTTGCATCACACACAGATGGTGTGGTTAAGGAGGCATTTAACACACTTGCCTTCATTTGTCAAACCTTTGAGTATAGGAGTTGTGAAGTTGTGTTGAGGGTGTACAGGATGCTGGTGTGTCCATTACTGTGTCCAGTTCTGGTCTCTCTGTTACAGGAAGCCATGATGTAGAGTTGCCGTGACGGACTGGGGTGGACAAAGTCAGAAGTCACATGACACCAGGTTATAGTCCAGCAGCTTTATTTGGAATCACAAGCTTTCATGGTTCTGCTCCTTCATCAGGTGAAGCAGCAGTGCTCCGAAAGCTTGTGATGTCAAATAAACCTGTCGGAATATAACCTGGTGTCAGGTGACTTCTGACTTTGTGACAGGAAGGATATTAATAAGCTGGAGAGGGTTCAGGAGAGATTTACCAGGTTGTTGCCAGGAAATGGAGGGTTTGAGTTATAAGGAGAGGCTGGATAGGCTGGTATCTTTTTCACTGGAGTGGAGAAGGTTGAGGGATTACCTTATAGAGGTTTAATAAATCATGAGGGGTATAGTTAAGGTGAATGGTAGATGCCTTTTCTCTATAGTGGGGGATTTCAAGACAAGGAGGCATATTTTTCAGGTGAGAGGAGAAAGATTTTAAAAAGTCATGAGCGACAATTTTCTTTTAAACATAGAGAACCGTTCATGTGTGGAATGAAACGCCAGAGGAAGTGGGCACAGTTACAACATTTAAAAGACATTTGGATAAGGACATGAATAGGGAATACTTGGAGGGATATGGGCCAAGCGCAGGCAGGTGGGACTTGCTCAGTCTGGGATTATGGTCAGCATGGGCTGGTTGGACTGAAGGGTCTGTTTCCATGCTGTACAACTCAGGGATTTGGAGGGTTAGACTGCTCCTGGTTCACATAAGAGCTTCTCGTTTTTTTTTGTCAAGTTAGACGAGGATCTCACCGACTGCATCAGCTCCCAGTTTCTTCAGGAAGTGACATTCGGCAATTGTCTCGTACGAGGGGCCGGCCAGCATGCAGTACACGCCGTTCCGGATGAAATCCTGGTAGCCCAGCTCCTGGGCACATTCAAAGGCCATCTGCCGGAGAGTCTTGTCGTAGGCATCTGACATGCACAGGAACCGCACACCAAACCTGCAACAGTAACAGCCAGGAGAGAGGGTCAGTACTGAAAACTCTGCAGGAGGCTCCCAAAACACATCAGACTATCCCTCCCCAATACACTGCAACATTCCAGGAAACTGACTTCAAAATCCTCCTCAAATTTTCTTTTAAACATAGAGAACCGTTCATGTAACTGGCTCCCAAATTCAGAGGGGTCCCTCAAAAATAGACTTCGTTACCCCCTAAAACTCACTGAGACATTCCCCTAAAAATATATTGATATCAGTCCCCCATTGAAATGTCTGTTGAAAATACACTGAGGCATCCTCCACAATTACACTAAAGATATACTGAAATATCCCCCTAAAATACACCAAGATATTCACTAAGGTACACTGTGATATCCCGGTAATGTGTTCTAGAAGTTTACATGAAGTTTGAAAATGATATACTTTATTGCATAACAGAGAAAGAGAGGTGCCTTGTTGACACTGTGGATTGAGAGTCTTAAGGGTTAATTTTTAAATCTTGACTCCAGTATTTGCCTTCATTCAACAATGAGCTATACAATACACTTTGTACTTTAATTGCAGCCTTAATTCACAGTGTTCACAGTAATCTTCAGCCAGACGTGCCAAGTGGATGATCCATCTTCTAGTGGTCCCCAGCATGAGAGATGCCAGCCTTCAGCCAACTTAATTCACTCCAAGTGATATCAAGAAATGGTTGGAAGTGGTGGATACTGCAAAGGCTAATGGGCCCTGACAACATTCTGGCAACGGTCTTGAAGATTTGTGCCGTTCCCCTCGCCAAGCTGTTCCAGAAAAACCAGAACATTGGCATCTACTTGACAATGTGTAAAATTGCTAAAGTATGTCCTGTACACTAAAAGCAGGACAAATCCCCCACTATTAACATCCTGAGGGGTGACTATTGACCAGAAACTCAACTGGATTCACCAGATAAACACAGCGGCTACAAGGGCAGCTCAGAGGCTAGGAATACTGCAGCAAGTAACTGATCTCCTGACTCCCCAAAGCTTGTCCACCATTCACAAGACAGAACTCAGGAGTGTGAGGGAATAAACCCCACTTGTCTGGTTGGGTGCAGCTCCAACAACACTCAAGAACCATCCAGGACAAAGCAGTCGCTTTATTGGCACCACATCCCCAAACACCCACTCCCTCCACTGCCGACACCCAGGAGCAGCATTTTGTGCTATCTACAAGATGCCCTGCAGAAATCCACCAAAGCTCCTCAGACAGCACCTCCCAAACCCACAATCACCTTCATCGAGAAGGACAACGGCAGCAGAGTTATGGGAACACCACCCCCTGCAAGTTCCCTTCCAAGCTACTCACCACCCTGACTTATATATCATTGTTTCTTCACTGTTGCTGGGTCTAGTCCTGGAATTCCCTCCCTACGGACATTGTGGGTCAATCCACAGCGGTTTCTAAAAGCACCTCACCACTGCCTTCTCACGGGCAACTAGGGATGGACAATAAATACAGGCCCAGCCAGCAATGCTTATGTCCCACAAGTGAATCAATAAAGTTAGTGGCTGGATTCATCTGGTCTTCGAACGTTGTCAGTTGCTTCAGCAAAGTGTAAATAGAGACCTTCCTCGGTGCTACCTTAGCTGCACTGAAATTAGCATTGCAAATGGTGTATGGGAGCATTCTGATGAATTGGAAAGAATTCCACGAGGTGTGGAGGGGTTGTTCTCTTTCTCCTCAATTGTTTTCAGTCTCTAGCAGTCGGCTCTTAGTTTGATAAAGGGAAGAACTGATCAGTGAGGAACTGATCAGTTAAGATTTCTACTGTTCTAACTGAAATAAATAGTTTTGAAAAGTGACAGATGGCAGGTCAGCTCAGCTGTGTGGAATGCACATCCTGTGATATGGAGTCTTGGCCACACCACGATGAACACATCTACATGAAGTATCACCGGTTACATAAGCTTTATAGAACTTGAGCGGCAGCTGGAGATGCCGTTGTGTATCCATGGATAGAGAACTACACAAATAACACCTTCAAGGAGACAGTTATATCACAGGTTCAGACTCCATTTGCGCCACACAAACGCCAGGCAATGGCTACTTCCAGTAAGAGAGATTCTAACCACTGCCCCTTGACACTCAATGGTATCACCATCACTGAATCCTCCACTGACAACATCCTGGGGGTCACCATTGACCAGAAACTCAACTGGACTAGCCAAGTAAATGCAGTGGCAACAAGAGAAGGTGAGTAATATTAGTGAGTAAATTAGATTATATGAAAGAAAATTGTGTGGTGGAGGTGAAGAACTTATTAATAAATGGCTGATTGTGCTCCCTACATAGAATGGATGGTCCTCTCTAACTCACCTCTCCTCATTGTTGCCTCTCAGTGGGTTCAGTCCTGCAAAGCCAGGCAAATTGATATGGTCATTAATGAACATGATATCACCGACATTAAATTCTTCATTCAGGCCTCCCGCAGCATTGGTTACTATCAGAGTCTTGATGCCCATCAGGTGGAAAACACGAATAGGAAAGGTTACCTGTGAACAAACAGTGAAGATAATTATGATCCCAGAATGAGAATCTCTGACCATGCTGTTAAGGGAATGTTCCCCTAGTAATGGAGGAAACTGTTACAATGCTGGCTATGGTGGAGTCTGTTATAGCCCTGGTAAATGCGGAATAGGGTAAAGTCTGGCAATGGTGGAATCTATTGGAGTGTATTCAGTGTTGGCAATACACATAGGAGGAACTGGATTAAGGAACAAAGCAGAAAGTGCTGGATAAACTCAAGCAAGATGTTTCACAGGAGCACCATGATAAGGTTTGACACTGAGTCATTAAGGAGATGCTGGTGAAGTGATCAAAACCTTGGTCAGAGGTCACAAGCCTGACAAATGCCTTTAAAGTGAGATGGAGAGGTCAGGGCCCAGGCAACTGAAAATCATGACTAGCAATGAAATTGGGATCAAAAGGTCGGGTGGTGGTGGGACTGGACTGGGTCACAGAAATAGGCAAGGGCAAGGTCATCTGAGGTTTCAGAAACAAACAAGGTCAATCTTTGTAAAAAGCTCGATGCAGGTCAGAGAGCACGAGGAGAAGGGGGGGGACAGGAGTTGGCATGAAGCCGGATCTGAGCCCCAGAGTTTTCGATGAGCTCACATTTGTGGAGGATGGACAATGCATTGGCATGTGTTAGAGGACTGTGCATTTCCGCCAAACGCTGAGGGACCGGCCAAACTGACATTGTGATATTCTGGGCATGGTGGGGAGTTGGGGGTCATTGTCAATGATCGAGTGGCAGGGGACAGTGATGACAGGGCAGGGGTCAGTGATAAGGGGCTGGGCGTCAGCAATGAGAGGATGGGGGGTAGTGATGAGGGGGCAGAGGGGGTAATGATGAGGAGCCGGGATTCAGTTATGAGGGGTTGGGAGGTAGTTATGAGGGGCCAGGGAGTAGTGATGAGGGGCCAGGGAGTAGTGACGAGGGGCTGGGGGTCAGTGATGAGGGGATGGGAGGGAGTGATGAGGGGGCAGGGGTCAGTGATGAGGGGGCAGGGGTCAGTGATGAGGGGTAGGGTCAGTGATGAAAGGGCGGGGTCAGTGATGAAAGGGCGGGGTCAGTGATGAAAGGGCGGGGTCAGTGATGAAAGGGCGGGGTCAGTGATGAGGGAGTGGGGGAGCAGTGGTGAGGGGATGGGAGGGAGTGATGAAGGGACAGGGGTCAGTGATGAGGGGCCGGAATAATGACCTGGCCTCTAGATACCTCTAAGAAGAGTGAGAGATCCTGCCATACAGCTACCTAGACAGGGCTGGGTGGTGGTGTTTCTCGGAGCTGGTTGGCTAGTGGAGCCAGGCCTCTGACACTGACAGGAGGTCCCTGAGCTACGCCTGTCCCTGTCCTCAGGGCCTGAATCTGCAGTGTTTCTGATTTCACCAACTGGCCGCCACCGGTGAGTACAAAGTGAGACAAACACTTACCTCATTGATTGGGTAACCCTCGTAGAAATGGAAGCGGCCCTGCATACAGACACACTGCTTCCCACGGAGTTCCCCAAACACCAGCCTGCCAGCATGACCTGCAACTAAAAGGGTTTCGCCAGATTTAGTGGGTAGAATCAAACATTACCTTCAAACTCCAAGTGACTGTTGTTAAACATGACAGATTTACAAGGATGTTGCCAGGGTTGGAGGATCTGAGCTACAGGGAGAGGCTGAACAGGCTGGGGCTGTTTTCCCTGGAGCATCGGAGGCTGAGGGGTGACCTTATAGAGGCTTATAAAATCATGAGGGGCAAGGATAGGGTGAATAACCAAGGTCTTTTCCCTGGGGTGGGGGAGTCCAAAGCTAGAGGACGTAGGTTTAAAGTGAGAGGGGAAAGATATAAAAGGAACCTAAGGGGCAACTTTTTCACGCAGAGGGTGGAGCGTGTCTTGAACAAGCTGCCAGTGGAGATGGAGGTACAACGTTTAAAAGGCATCTGATGGGTATATGAATAGGAAGGGTTTAGAGGGATAAGGTCCAAATGCTGGCAAATGGGACTAGGTCAGTTTAAGATATCTGGTTGGCATGGACGCGTTGGACCAAAGGGTCCATTTCTGTGCTGTCTGTCTTTATGACTCTGGCTCTGACTGGACTGGACTGGACAGTAGAATCCCTACAGTGTGGAAACAGGCTCTTCGGTCCAACAAGCCCACACCGACCCTCCAAAGAGTCTCCCACCCAAACCCATTCCTCTATATTTACCCCTGACTAATGCACCTAACCTACACATCCCTGAACACCATGGGCAATTTAGCACAGCCAATTCACCTAACTTACACATCTTTGGACTGTGGGAGGAAACTGCAGCACCCGGAGGAAATCCAGACAGACACGGGGAGAATGTGCAAAATCCACATAGGAAGTCGCCTGAGGCGGGAATCAAACCCAGGTCCCTGGTGCTGTGAGGCAGCAGTGCTAACCACTGAGCTGCCATGCCATACACAGAGTGTAAAGTTTGTCCAATGAGGGAAAATCCCTGAAGCTACTTTTATTCCCTCATCCCACGCCAACAGTGTCTGGGTTAAAATCGAAGCCAGTTCCTGACCCCTGAAATGACAGCAGGGATTGGGGGGTAACTGGATGTTGGGCGTGTGTGCTGCCTGACTCACAGTGTGTCAGTAACAGTGCTGATCACACCCTGAACTGACCTGTACTTTTTGGGAAGCGGGGGATCTTCTCATATGGAATGATGGTCTGGTCACTCAGCAAATTGGCGAGGCCCCCGAGGCCAGACCCACAGATCACTGCTATCCTTGGCTGGATTGGAATCTGGGCCATCAACCAATCAGCCGTCTCCTTATACTCTTCATAGGAGAACCTGGGTAAGGGAAGAAAGAGAAAAGGTCAGAAGTGGGGACTCAGTGACTCCTCTATACCTCGGGTTTCCTCATCAATTTTGATGTGTGCGCGAAATAACAGGTGTCAACGGTACTGAAAATATCTCCATGACAACATCAAACTCTCCTAAGACAGGCACAGCATGGGGTTAGATACAGAGTAAAGCTCCCTCTACACTGTCCCCAGGAGAGGGACAGCACAGAATTAGATATAGAGTAAAGCACCCTCTACTCTTTTAAACTGAAGGTAAACTCCCTTTACATTGTCCCCCATCAAATATTAGGCTAGATAGAGTAAAGATGTATCTCGTAGATAGTAGAAAGTAATGAGGGAGCATGTCCTAGAAGAGTCATCAAATGAGGCTATTTAGTTTAAAAATTTTTAAAAAGCCAATTGTCATGCTGAGATTATACTACAGGCCTCCCAGCAGTCAGAGAGAGAGAGAGAGACACAGACAGACAGACAGACAGACAGAGAGAGAGAGAGAGAGAGAGAGAGTGAGAGAGGGGGAGGGAGAAAGAGAGAGAGAGAGAGTGAGAGAGGGGGAGGGAGAAAGAGAGAGTGAGAGAGGGGGAGGGAGAAAGAGAGAGAGAGAGAGGGGGAGGGAGAAAGAGAGAGAGAGAGAGGGGGAGGGAGAAAGAGAGAGAGAGAGAGAGAGGAGCAGATATGTAACACAGAAAGCTGTGAGACGAACAGGGTTATAGTTGTAGGGGATTTAACTGGAGTTGTCCGAGTGTGAAGGGATTAGGCAGGCTTGAATTTTTGAATTGAATCCGGGAGGGTCAGTATGTAGAAAGTCCAACTAGAGATGGAACAGTGCTCGATACAGTCCGAGGAAATGATGCCAGTCAAGTGGTCAAAGTTATCTGTGTCCCTCATGATTTTATAAACCTCTCCAAGGTCACCCCTCAACCTTCTATGTGTCAGTGAAAAAGGTCCTAGCCTATCCTCATAACTCAAATCCTTCAGTCCTGGCAAATTATTTTTCTGAACCCTCTCTACCTTAGTAACAGGGCAACAAGAACTGCGCACAATACTCCAGAAAAGACATGGCAAAATGGGTTATGGACCGAATGCACGCGAGTGGGATTAGTGTGGCCTGGTGTTGTTTGGTCAGCATAGACATGGTGGGCCGAAGGGCCTGTTTCTACACTGTCTGACTCTTAAGTAAAGCTCTCTTGACACTGTCCCCAGCAAACACTCCCAGGACAGGAACAGCCATGGGTTAGATACAGAGTAAAGCTGTTTCTACTCTATTCAACTGGAAGTGTTCCACAGAAACACTCCCAGGACAAGGACAGCATGAGGTTGGGTATAGAATAAAGTTCCCTCTATGCTCTCCCAGATCATGTGTTAAGACAAACTAAGGTATCAATATTAGATCCAGCTTTTATTTTCACGCTTGGCAATATTATGGTCTGGTAGGGAAGATCTTCACATTTACATTCCAGTTAGCTCACCGAGACTCTTTCACATTATTTCTCGGTCTCTGTTTGCAGTAAGTGGTCCGTCAGGAAATGCTGTGGAAAAAGGAGACTCCCGCAGTAACTGAGGATCGGGAGTTTGTGTGGGACCGGTGGATGCAGCCAGAGTGATAACCGAGCTTCTCGGCTAAATCTGTCTCGTGCTGGGAGCTGCAGCTGGATATCCCACAGGGCCTAACCGACTGTGACAGGTGCAGTCTCACTTCAAACATTATGGCTCAAGTCCTACTCCAAGGACCTTTTGCATAAAAAGCTAGGCCGTTGTTCTAGTGAGCCATTGAGGGTGTACTGCACTGTGGCTCAGATGAGACATTAAACTTTGCTATCAAATGATTCAGAAAGGTGCTACAAATGCCGTGTCATTATGGCTGGAGTACGGGTCAATATTTATCCCTCAGTCAACGTCAAGTATTTCATCAACTGTAAAGCAAAAGTCATCACAAAGCCTTCTGTTTGGCCCACAGCCAAATCCGAGATGGTTTGTCCCACAGGAACGAGCAATCCTGCGGGACACAGATTGCCCTGGCATCAGATCCTTCCGAGGCACGTTAGAGGGCAGGCAGGCAGGCTGTAGTTCCTGTTATATTTACACAGGCCATCACTTCTCCCTTGGCCTCAACACACAGCTCACCCTCAGCATTTCCTTCAGTGACCAGTCGCACCTACTGCCTGTTCATACATCAGCTCCATCCCTTTCTATCAACCCACTGAGATCAGAAATCTCTCCTCATCGGAGTCTACATTGCTGCCCCTTTATTCTGAGACTATGCTGCTTTGGTCCTAGACTCTCCCACGAGGAGAAACATCCTCTCAGCATTTACTCTGTCAAAACCCTTCAGGGTCCTATATCTTTCAATGAGATCACCACTCGTTCTTCTAGACTCCAAGGAGTAGAATCCCAACTCATTTAGCCTTTCCTCATAAAGACCAGACCAGGATCATCCTGATGAAACTTCTCTGAACTGCCTCCAACAAAATTAATATCGCTCTTTAAATAACGTGACCAAATCTGCTCACAGTACTCCAGCTGTGGTCTGACCAGCTCCTTGTATAGTTGCAGTAAGATTGCCCTACTCCTATACTCCAATCCCCTTGAAATAAGGGGCCAGCGTCCCAATAGCCTTCCTGATTACCTGCTACCTCTGTGAGCCAGCTTTCTGTATTTCATGCACAAGTGCCCCCCTAAGCCCCTTTAGGTTGCAGCTTTTCTCCATTTAAATAACATACTGTTCTTGTCATTTCCTGTGGTGACATCATTTCCTATGGTGATGTCATTTCCTGTTCTTTTTCTCAGGAGATGGTAAATAAACAAACAACTTCACATTTTCCCACGTTAAACTCTTTTTTTTTGTTCACTTAAAAACATGTGAGCTGTTTGTATCCCTCTCACAAGCTGCCTTTCACACCTATTTACTGTGGTCCAAGTCATTAGTATCTATTGTAACCATTATGAAATGCTTCCAGAGGTTAGTAATGGCACACATTACCTCTAGCCTCCCAGACTGCTTTCATCCACCACAATTCACCTACTGTCACAACAGGTCCACGGCAGACATCATCTCCCTGGCCCTTAACTCATCCCTGGAACGTCTGGATAACAAGGACACCTATATCAGACTCCTACTTATTAACTTTCACTCCACCTTCAACACCATAATTCCAACAAAACTCATCTCCAAACTCCAAGACTTAGGACTCTGCTCCAACCTCTCCAACTGAATTCTTGACTTCCAGAGCCACAGACTGCAATTAGTAAGGATTGGCGACAACACCATCTGCACCATGATCCTCAACACCAGTGCCCCATAAGGCTGTATACCTAGCCCCTTCCTATCCTCTCTTTACACTCACAATTGTGTGGCCAAATTCAGCTCCTTTTCCATTTCCAAATTTGCTGATGACACCACCGCAGTGCGTCGGATCTCAAACAATGAGGAGACAGGGTACAGGAAGGAGACAGAGCTTAATGGCGTGGTGTAAAGACAACAATCTCTCCCTCAATGTCAATAAAATGAAGGAGCTGGTCATCGACTTCAGGAAGTGGAGTGGAGGACATGCTCCTGTCTGTATCAATGGGGCTGAAGTCGAGGTGGTTGACAACGTCAAGTTCCAAGGAGTTAATATCACCACCAAACTATTCTGATCCATTAGCGAGTTTTGAGAAGATTGGTAGCTCAGGTTGAGGTTCTGGATATAGGTTTGCTCGCTGAGCTGGAAGGTTCATTTTGAGGCGTTTCGTCACCATACTAGGTAGCATCTTCAGTGAGCCTCCAGGTGAAGCACTGGTGGTGTAGCCTGCTTTCTATTGATATGTTTGATTTCCTTGGGTTGGTGATGCCATTTCCTGTCATGATATCATTTCCTGTGGCGATGTCATTTTTTTCTCAGGGGGTGGTAAATGGTGGTAAATAAGCGAGCAAACCTACAACCAGGATTCTGATCCATCCTGGTGCAGGCATTCAGCACACCAATGTGAAACGCACTGGTAAGCTAGAGGAGATACCTGTTAGGAAGGAAAATGTGTTGGACATTTTGAACAACTTGAGGATAGACAAGTCCCTCGGTCCGACGGGATATATCCTAGGATTATGTGGGAAGCAAGAGAGGAAATTGCAGTACCGTTGGCAATGATCTTTTCGTCTTCACTGTCAATGGGGGTGGTGCCAGGGGACTGGAGAGTGGCGAATGTTGTGCCCCTGTTCAAAAAAGGGAATAGGGATAACCCCGGGAATTACAGGCCAGTTAGTCTTACTTCGGTGGTAGGCAAAGTAATGGAAAGGGTACTAAGGGATAGGATTTATGAGTATCTGGAAAGACACTGCTTGATTAGGGACAGCCAGCACGGATTTGTGAAGGGTAGGTCTTGCCTTACAAGTCTTATTGAATTCTTTGAGGAGGTGACCAAGCATGTGGATGAGGGTAGAGCAGTGGATGTAGTGTACATGGATTTTAGTAAGGCATTTGATAAGATTCCCCATGGTAGGCTTATGCGGAAAGTCAGGAGGCATGGGATAGAGGGAAATTTGGCCAATTGGATAGAAAACTGGCTAACCGGTCGAAGTCAGAGAGTGATGGTAGATGGCAAATATTCAGCCTGGAGCCCAGTTACAAGTGGAGTTCCGCAGGGATCAGTTCTGGGTCCTCTGCTGTTTGTAATTTTTATTAATGACTTGGATGAGGGAGTCGAAGGGTGGGTCAGTAAATTTGCAGATGATACGAAGATTGGTGGAGTTGTGGATAGTGAGGAGGGCTGTTGTCGGCTGCAAAGAGACTTAGATATGCTACAGAGCTGGGCTGAGGAGTGGCAGATGGAGTTCAACCCTGCCAAGTGTGAGGTTGTCCATTTTGGAAGGACAAATAAGAATGCGGAATACAGGGTTAACGGTAGGGTTCTTAGTGAGGTGGAGGAACAGAGGGATCTTGGGGTCTATGTTCATAGATCTTTGAAAGTTGCCACTCAGGTGGATAGAGCTTGTAAGAAGGCCTATGGTGTATTAGCGTTCAATAGCAGAGGGATTGAATTCAAGAGTCGTGAAGTGATGTTGCAACTGTACAGGACTTTGGTTAGGCCACATTTGGAGTACTGTGTGCAGTTCTGGTCGTCTCACTTTAGGAAAGATGTGGAAGCTTTGGAGAGGGTGCAGAGAAGATTTACCAGGATGTTGCCTGGAATGGAGAATAGGTCGTACGAGGATAGGTTGAGAGTGCTAGGCCTTTTCTCGTTGGAACGGCGAAGGATGATGGGTG
The DNA here is from genome assembly GCF_037043375.1 of Chiloscyllium plagiosum. Lineage (NCBI taxonomy): Eukaryota > Metazoa > Chordata > Chondrichthyes > Orectolobiformes > Hemiscylliidae > Chiloscyllium > Chiloscyllium plagiosum. The sequence continues at coordinate 75,211,706 of NW_028270155.1, forward strand.
ACTTGATAGAGGTTTATAAGATGATCAGAGGAATAGATAGAGTAGACAGTCAGAAACTTTTTCCCCGGGTGCAACAGAGTGTTACAAGGGGACATAAATTTAAGGTGAAGGGTGGAAGGTATAGTGGAGATGTCAGGGGTGGGTTCTTTACCCAGAGAGTGGTGGGGCATGGAATGCGCTGCCTGTGGGAGTAGTAGAGTCAGAATCTTTGGTGACCTTTAAGCGGCAATTGGATAGGTATATGGATGGGTGCTTAAGCTAGGACAAATGTTCGGCACAACATCGTGGGCCGAAGGGCCTGTTCTGTGCTGTACTGTTCTATATTCTATGTTCTATGTTCTACCTCCTCAGGAGGCTAAGGAAATTCAGCACGCCCACAATGGACTCTTACCAATTTTTATAGACCCACCGTAGAAAGCATCCTATCTGGAAGCAATACATTTTGTGACAGTAACTGCTCTGCCCAAGACAACAAGAAACTACAGAAAGTTGTGAACACAGCCCAGTCCATCATGCAAACCAGCCTTCCTTCCAAAGACTCTGTACATACTTTCCACTGTCTTGGAAAACAGTCACCATAATCAAAGACCCCTCCCACCCTGGTGGTGCTCGCTGATGCTCTCTTTTGTTGGGTAGAAGATACAAAAGTTTGAAAACCCACCCCCCCCCCACACACACACACACGCCACCCCACACACACACACCCCACACACACACACCCCACACACCACCCACACACACACACACAAACACTCCTCACACACACACACGCCACCCCACACACACACACACACCCCACACACTCCCCCAACACACACACACCCCACACACACACACACCCCACACACACACACCCCACACACCACCCACACACACACACACACACACTCCTCACACACACACACGCCACCCCACACACACACACACACCCCACACACTCCCCCAACACACACACACCCCACACACACCCCACACACACACACACCCCACACACACACACCCCACACCCACACACACCCCACACACAC